>NW_024108828.1:0-42500 GCF_013358895.1 Oreochromis aureus
ATACTAAATCAAAAGTATTTGTGCCAAAACATAGTGTTTCTGCCATATTGTAGTATTTGTGCCACAAAGTTACCACGATACAACATGAATAATGGATTAAAGATGAAGGAAACTGTGTCAAATTCCTCCACTACAAACCAGTCTGATACCACTTCTTTGCAGTGTTTACTAAGGCACTACCAAAAGGCGCCTGAGAGGGCACTCCAACACAACAGATGACCTATGTACACTGATGCACTTAGTAACAGTCCAGCCTCCTGCTTAGCCACTACGTAATACAGCGATATTACAGTGTACAGAATTCACATAAATTTGCAGGAACAAAAGAAACAAAGCAGGAACAAGCCCAAAACAATCAAATAACTGTGCTGCCATAGCTATACGGCTAACTACGCACTTTTGCGCTAAAGGTAACTAAAACCAATACACACAAGTAGCAGATAAACATCTTAAGCATGGAGTTGATAACTCACGTTTATGTGACACACACCATCTAACAAATACAGGATGAGCTGTTGCTCCCCTTCCCAGCAGTTCTCCTCAATCGTTAGCACAGAACAAAAGGAAGACCATCTAGCTCAGAAGTCCCATGAATTCCCCTCACTGCTCAGGAGGCTGCTGGGTAATGTAGCTCCACACTCAACACAGGGTTTTTCTACAAGCACAAATACTATAACATAGCAGAAATACTGTGATTTTGTTGAAATACTATGCTTTAGGACAAATACTATGATTTGGCAGAAATACTATGTTTTTAGTGCAAATGCTGTGCTTAGGCACAAATATTATGATTTGGCTTGAACCACGATGATTTAGCAGAGATAATATGATTTGGCAGAAATACTAAACTTTGGTACAAATACTATAATTGAGTGCAAGTACTTTTAAGATAACAGAAATACTATGATTTAGCAGAAATACAATGTTTTTGCAGAAACACTGTAATTTCACTCAAATACTATGAAATAGCAGTAATACTATGATTTGGCAGAAATACTATGTTTCAGTACAAATACTATGACAAAGCAGAAATACTATGACTTAGAAGTAATACTATAACAAAAGGGTTCCTCAAATACTATAGTAAATTGCAGTAATTCTATGATTTGGCAGAAATACTGTGCTTGATACAAATACAATGCTTTGGTACCAAATACTATATTTTGATTTGAATACTATGATTTTGGCACGAGTAGTATGATTTAGTACAAATACTCACAATTGGCGAAATACTGTGAACCTAATGGTAATACTATAACATAACAGATATACTATGATTTTGCAGACAGTCTATGTTTTTGCACAACTAGCACAATATGGCAGAAATACTATGATTTGGCACAAATACTATGATTTAGTACAAATACTCTTATTGGCACAAATACTATGTTTCAGTACAAATACTACGATTTGGCAATAATACTGGGTTTAGCACAACTACTGAGATTTGGGTGAAATACTATGATTTAGAAGAAATACTATGACTTCAGTACAAATACAATGTTTTGGTTCAAATAATATGATTTCAAAAAATACTATGATTTGGTACAAGTACCATGATTTAGTACAAATAATACAATTTCGGTCAAATACTATGAAATTGCAGTGATACTATGATTTTGAAGGAATACTATGATTTGGTACAAATACTATGCCTTAGTAGTAATACTATAACATAGCAGATATAATGTGATTTTGCAGACATAGTATGTTTTTGCCCAAATACTACGATTTCGCTCAAATACTATGGAATTGCAGTAATACTATGATTTGGTAGGAATACTATGCCTTAGTAGTAATACTATAACATAACAGATATACTATGATTTTGCAGAAATTCTATGTTTTGCTAAATACTACAACAACTACTACTACAAATACTACAAGAAATACTATGTTTGGGCAGTAATACTATTATTTGCTATAAATACTATTATTTGGCACATATACTATAATCAACAGATATACTATAACATAACAGAAATTCTACGACTTAGTAGTAACACTATAGTATAACAGAAATTTTAACTGGGCACAAATAACATGATTTGGCACAAATACCATGATTTGGCAAAAGATACCATGATTTGGCACAAACACGATCATATTAGAAATAGTATGATTGGGTACAAATACTATGATTTGGCACAAGTACTATGAATAAGTACAAATACTATGATTTACAGCGAGAAATACTATGATTTAGCAGAAATACTGTTTTAACATAAATAATATCTTTTCAAAGAAATTTCTGCTAAAGGTACTATTTCTGCTTTTAGCAGAAATACTGTAATTTTGCATAAATACTATGATTTGGGATAAATACTATGATTTGGCAGATATACTATATTCAGCACATAAACTATAACATAACAGACATTCCTCCACTTAGTAGTAATCTCATAACATAAAATAAATATTATGGTTCTGCCCCAAAACCATGATTTGGGACAAATACCATGATTTTTCAAAAATACTATGATTTAGCAGAAATACTATGATTGAGCAGAAGTACTAAGATGTGGTAGAAGTACTTTGATTTAGCACAAATACTATTATGGAGGAGTAATACTTTAACATGGGAGAAATATTGATATACACACACACATACACATAGAGCAAAGTGTGCAGAGGCTGTTGAGAGTCTGGGCTTGGTATATCTAGGTCAGCTAAATTGGCTGCACCTGCTGTAATCAACACTTACACACACAGACACAGAGACAACTATGAGGTTTCTGCATGTATTTCTCACATTCAGGATTCCCCTCGAACAAATGGCCATAATTTCCTAACCGTAGGGCTAGAACGCTCATTCTGACACCGATTTGTTCAGAAGAGATGGGGGAAAACTTCAGGCCTTCATAATTCAGAGATAAAATATAAATTATTGAAGATATATGACTTGTAATACACTGTAACTGAGTAGAGGCAAAACAAAACTGCCTTGACTTGCTCTCAAACAACGTTTTGTAACTCTAAATATATATGGACATCAAAATCATTCTTTCACCGTAAGAAACAGCAGGCTTTGGTGAACAGTCATGGAAATTTTCAGGTCTCTGTTGAAATCAATCAAAAGATATGACGAGAAAAAAAGTGCCTCATTTCCAGAGTTTGAAATCTGAAGAAATCTGAGCGAGGGACAAATTTCCTACCCTCAAACAAGTGTAATTCATGGCCAAACGGTAATAGGTGAGGAAAAATTCTTGAATTGTGAGCATCAGGGATGTCTGAAGATATATTGGCACAAGCGTCATGTCTCAACTTTGTTTCGTTAAGGAGATATGACGATTTGAAAATGCCTCTCATTAGAGAATTCCAGCGCTGATTTTGAAGAAACTCTCCATTGAGTTTCTATGGAGAGTTTTGAGACTTTATGTTACTCTGAGGAGATTTTGCAAAAAATCTATAAGTCCCACAACAATGATAGTGACATTTTCTGAAAGCCAAGCAAAAATACCTACGTTTTGATGTATAATTTGTAGGGGTTGAGTGGAAATTGAGCGGTAGCAAAGAAGTTGTTCAGACATGAAGAGAAAATTCAGAAAGGACGAGTGCACACTCTGAGTTAAGTGCATAGCAACCATAACAACATGTATTTTCTGAAAAATCACAATTTTGCAACTGAAAACTTAAAGAGGTATAAAATTAAAACGGTAGAAGATCTGAAAAAGCTGAATCAGACAGGAATAGCCCAATAATCTGAGAACATTTTAAAGTTTGAATGGAGTTTCTAGGTGAAAGTATGACAAAGTAGTTAAGTTTCAAAGACAAGCAAGTTTAGCAGAATTGTGGAAGTTTCCCATTCATTTCAATGGGACAAATTAAAGGAAAAAAGTGTAATATTTTAAAAAGTATAACAGTAATAAACACCAAAAAAGTCATTGCCGGAAAGAGCAGAAAGAGCAGAACAGTATAGAGTTTGAACTGAGAAAATCGGCTGAAAACTGAGGAAGTAGTTAGGGTGCCAAAAAGTGTCTGGAAGCAACTAGAAGAATAATAATAAAGAATAAAGAGAAACAGGAAAACAATTGTGTGGAAGCCCTTTAGGCATCCACACAATAAAAAAATAAAGAGAAACAGGAAAACAATAGTGTGGAAGCCCTTTGGGGCATCCACACAATAATAATAAAGTAGAATAATAATAAAGAATAAAGAGAAACAGGAACTCAATAGTGTGGATGCCTTCAAAGCATCCACACAATAATAACTAAGCGAAAATTTCAGAAGAAATTTTATGTGTGCCTATGCCGCTGCTAATCACTGTAGTTTGCCATTCATACGGCTACAGAGAGCAAAACTCAGAAGAGCAGCCATTCTCCACCATGAACTATGGTAAAACAAACACCGCTCACGCTTCACAGATGACAGCTTACAGTTTTTGTGTAAAGATGAAGTTACCATTACCAGCCGATTTGCAGGCGCTGTGCACACAGGTTCATGAGCAGAAGTCCCATTGTACCACGGCAGACCCGACAATGTTTGCATGAACACGCTTTTGAAGCATTACATTATGGACCACTTTTCACACATGCATTCACTTTTTGTTTTTTGTTATTTTACACAGTGTTCTGAATTATGAACAATGGTCTACAGCCAATCTTGTGTATTATTATACAAACTTTGGTTGTGTGATTCAGATAACTATTTAATAAAAGCTAAATATTTTATATGAGAGTAAGAAAAAAAGTATATCTTTGTGTCCACCTTTCTCTGTTAATGCCCTAGCTGCCCTGCACAGTTACCAGCTATCAGCTACACAAAAAAGGAGCTTGGTCTTTGTCTCTCAGAAACAACTCATAACTTCCTTCAACTCATTCATGTCACCTAAAGTGTAAACCTGTTTCTCCATCACCAGTTCAGCTCTGATGATTCAGTAAGGACATCTCCTGATTTCATCTTCATGCTCCAGCAAACATCAGCTGATACTAGAAATTAAAATCAAAAGAATTCTAACAACAGCTGATCAAGCTTAAACGTGCTGCTGTTGTTTAGCCGATAAATAAGGCGAACAGCCGATCATTGATCAGTTTCATGATTGACGTTTCAACACGCGAGAGAATGACACGGGGAGGCTTCTGTAACGACAGAATAAATCATAATGTTTTCTCTGAATGTGGGGGCGATTCCGTTTATGCAGCGGCACGGCAACTCTATGAACTAACCTAATGAATAAAATAAAGTCCAACGTCAGTAACTTAGTGCGCACACAGCTGTATATAAACTCCCGTAAAAGCGAGTACGATTGTAAAAGGTCAACGAAAATAAATTACACCTAAGCTTCGGTTTATATCTGACCCAAATAGAGTGCAGTTCATAACTTCTTACCTGAAATTCAGTTCACCTCACGCTCCTGCCTTGGTTTCCCTGATCACGATTGACCTCGTTAGCAAACACCGGTCGATCGGCGGTAGCCTCACCGCCTCATATGTCTCCTTAGCGGCATGTCCTTTCTGTCACACCGGTGGATAGCTGCCTCTGTTGTAGCTCCACCACCAAACAACTCAGTTATTTTTTTCCACATCGACATCAGCTGATACTAGAAATTAAAAGCAAATGAATTCTAACAACAGCTGATCAAGCTTAAACGTGCTGCTGTTGTTTAGTAGCGATAAATAAGAGCGAACAGCCGATCATTGATCAGTTTCATGATTGGCGTTTCAACAGCGAGAAAATGACGGGGAGGCTTCATAGCGACAGAATAAATCATAATGTTTTCTCTGAATGTGGGACGATTCCGTTTATGCGGCACGGCAACTCTATGAACTAACCCTAATGAATAAAATAAAGTCCAACGTCAGTAACTTAGTGCGCATACAGCTGTATATAAACTCCGTGGCATTACACGATTGTAAAGGTCAACAAAATAAATTACACCTAAACTCGGTTTATACCGGTTTAACGAAAAATAAGTCCAGCTAAAACACATACTGTCTGCGGCGATCGGGTGCTGACCACGAGTTTCACCGCCTCAATATAAGCCAAGCCTGGGTGCTTTTTTCACGAAGGGTCGCTAGCGGCGAGCTAACTATGCTAGCGGCGCTAGCTAGCTAGCCAGCTATCAGCAACACATAAGAGAACTGCTGCTAAATAAACTACACTAAACTCGGTTTATATCTGACCCAAATAGAGTGGAGGTCATAACTTCTTACCTGAAATTCAGTTCACCTCACGCTCCTGCCTTCGCTTTCCCTGATCCACGATTGACCTCCGCGTTAGCAAACACCGGATCGATCTGCGGTCGCTGCATGTCCCTTTCTGTCATACACGGTGGATAGCTGCCCACTGTTGTAGCTCCGCATTATAGCACCACCACCAAACAACTCAGTTATTTTTTCCACATCCAGCTGTAACTCCGATTCTGTCCTGCGAGCATTTGCGAGAGACCGGGAGGTGAAAGGAGAGAAGAGTCCCCTCGCTGTCCATTTGCAGCCAAGTCGCGGCAGCTAGCTAGGTAGCCCGACTAGCTGTCAGGCAGGACCGGCGTCGTCAGAGCATTGTCGCTAATATGGGATGTCTTGATAAAACAAGCAGATATTTGAAGTTTTTACACCTACATTCTCGCCTGAAAATATCTTAAAAGTTTATTTTGTGACCTAGAAACACTAATAAAGACATATAAAGCAGTGGTGGCCGCCATTGTTTCACTCTGCAGAGGTGTGCTATGAATTGTGGGATATGGAGTTTTCCACCAAGCAAGCCATTGTGTTTACCGTAACTATTCAATGGTTCGCGCAACCTTAAAACCTCAATGGTTCCTGAAAGCAGCGAGGCTGTCGCGCCATTGATATTGTCATCATTACGGTATCCAAATAAGGGTAACAGGCTGTACCACTCCCGGCATACCACTAGAGAGAGCCAACACACCACAAATGAAGTTTGAAATTTGTTTCAATGGGACCAAAAGATGGCGCCAACACACCACAAATGAAGTCTGTTTATTTGGCGCGTAAAAGATGAATTGGCCTAAATTTGCACTAAAATATTAATATTTAAAAACTATAAAGTCATAAACACCAAAAGTCATGACATAATAGTCCAGCTCAACCGCACAAAATGATCTAACATATAACCCTAATGTCAAAACTGTTCGGCAGAGAAGAGGCGGGAAAATTTTACTAAAATATTAATATTTAAAAAACTATAAAATTCATAAACACCAAAAGTCATAGCACACCATTCCAGATCCGGCCGCACAAAATGAGGTAACATATATGAAGCTTGTCTCAAAACTGCGGGCGAGATTATCGCTGCAAAATTTCAGGCGGAAACTGGAGATAATAATAATAACTAAGCGAAAATTTCAGAAGAAATTTTTGTAATGCCCTATGCGCTGCTAATCTGTGTAGTTTGCCATTCATACGGCTACAGACAGCAAAACTCAGAAAACAGCCATTCTCCACCATGAACTATGGTAAAACAAACACGCTCGCGCCTCACAGATGACAGCTTACAGTTTTGGGTAAAGATGAGGTCACTTACGTACAGCCCGATTTGCAGGCGCTGTGCACACAGGTTCATGAGCAGAAGTCCCATTGTACCCACGGCAGACCCGACAATGTTTGCATGAACACGCTTTGAAGCATTACGTTATGGACCACTTTTCACACATGGTTGGTGTACCCTCACAGCCAGCTGTAGCTTTTCAACTCACAGCCCGACACACACCAAAAAACTACGAGAGAGCACAGACTACGCCCGAGGTGTGATTGCAGAATACCCTCAGGTGGGTCCACCTCCCCTGCAGCGGCACTGCAGACCACGCCCGCCACACATATCAAACACATAAAATAAATATTTATGCACTTTTGCATTCACTTTTTGTTTTTGTTATTTTTACACAGTGTTCTGAATGATGAACAATGGTCTACAGCCAATCTTTGTATTATTATACAAACTTTGGTTGTAAGATTCAGATAACTATTTAATAAAAAGCTAAATATTTTATACAGGGGTGCAGAATTATTAGGCAAATGAGTATTTTGTCCACATCATCCTCTTCATGCATGTTGTCTTACTCCAAGCTGTATAGGCTCAGCCTACTACCAATTAAGCATATTAGGTGATGTGCATCTCTGTAATGAGAAGGGTGTGGTCTAATGACATCAACACCCTATATCAGGTGTGCATAATTATTAGGCAACTTCCTTTCCTTTGGCAAAATGGGTCAAAAGAAGGACTTGACAGGCTCAGAAAAGTCAAAAATAGTGAGATATCTTGCAGAGGGATGCAGCAGTCTTAAAATTGCAAAGCTTCAGGCGTGATCATCGAACAATCAGCGTTTCATTCAAAATAGTCAACAGGGTGCATAAAGCGTGTGGAAAAACCAAGGCGCAAAATAACTGCCCATGAACTGAGAAAAGTCAAGCGTGCAGCTGCCAAGATGCCACTTGCCACCAGTTTGGCCATATTTCAGAGCTGCAACATCACTGGGTGCCCAAAAGCACAAGGTGTGCAATACTCAGAGACATGGCCAAGGTAAGAAAGGCTGAAAGGCGACCACCACTGAACAAGACACACAAGCTGAAAGCGTCAAGACTGGGCCAAGAAATATCTCAAGACTGATTTTCTAGGGTTTATGGACTGATGAAATGAGTGAGTCTTGATGGGCCAGATGGATGGGCCCGTGGCTGGATTGGTAAAGGGCAGAGAAGCTCCAGTCCGACTCAGGCGCCAGCAAGGTGGAGGTGGAGTACTGGTTTGGGCTGGTATCATCAAAGATGAGCTTGTGGGGCCTTTTCGGGTTGAGGATGAGTCAAGCTCAACTCCCAGTCCTACTGCCAGTTTCTGGAAGACACCTTCTTCAAGCAGTGGTACAGGAAGAAGTCTGCATCCTTCAAGAAAAACATGATTTTCATGCAGGACAATGCTCCATCTGCAGCGTCCAAGTACTCCACAGCGTGGCTGGCAAGAAAAGGGTTTAAAGAAGGAAAACTAATGACATGGCCTCCTTGTTCACCTGATCTGAACCCCATTGAGAACCTGTGGTCCATCATCAAATGTGAGATTTACAAGGAGGAAAACAGTACACCTCTCTGAACAGTGTCTGGGAGGCTGTGGTTGCTGCTGCTGCAATGTTGATGGTGAACAGATCAAAACACTGACAGAATCCATGGATGGCAGGCTTTTGAGTGTCCTTGCAAAAGAAAGGTGGCTATATTGGTCGCTGATTTGTTTTTGTTTTGTTTTGAATGTCAGAAATGTATATTTGTGAATGTGGAGATGTTATATTGGTTTCACTGGTAAAAATAAATAATTGAAATGGGTATATATTTGTTTTTGTTAAGTTGCCTAATAATTATGCACAGTAATAGTCACCTGCACACACAGATATCCCCTAAAATAGCTAAAACTAAACACAAACTAAAACTACTTCAAAAACATTCAGCTTTGATATTAATGTGTTTTTGGGTTCATTGAGAACATGGTTGTTGTTCAATAATAAATTATTCCTCAAAAATACAACTTGCCTAATAATTCTGCACTCCTGTATGAGAGTAAGAAAGAAAAGTATATCTTTGTGTCCACCTTTCTCTGTTAATGCCCTACCTGGCCCCTGGCAAAAGCTTTGCTAGATCCGCCCCTGCACAGTTACCAGCTGTCAGCTAAATAAAAAAAGGAGCTTGGTGTTTATTTCTCTCAGAAACAGTTCATAACTTCCTTCAACTCATTCATGTCACCTAAAAAAAAGGTAAACCTGTTTCTCCATCACCAGTTCAGCTCTGATGATTCAGTAAGGTCATCTCCTGGTTTCGACCAGCCGCTTCTACAGCTGTGGCTCCAGCAAACATCAGCTGATACTAGAAATTAAAATCAAATGAATTCTAACAACAGCTGATCAAGCTTAAAGCGTGCTGCTGTTGTTTAGCGCGATAAACAAACAAGAGAAAAGCCGATCATTGATCAGTTTCATGACTGAAGTTTGAACAGGCGAGAGAATGACAGGGGAGGCTGTCATAAGTTCAACATCAGTAACTTAAGCGCACACAGCTGTATAGAAACTCCATCGTGCTAGCTACCACGCATGTCACGAGTTATTATAACTGATTGTAAAAAGTCAGCAACTTGAAAATAAACTACACCTAAACTCGGTTTATATCTGACCCAAATAGAGTGCAGGTCATAACTTCTTACCTGAAATTCAGTTCACCTCACGCTCCGACCGGCAGCCGCCTGCTTCTCCTGCCTTGGTTTCCCTGATCCACGATCTACCACGGTCGATCGGTGTCGCATCTCGCCGCCTCGTTCCCGCATGTTCTTTCTGACACACACGGTGGATAGCTGCCCTCGGTTGTAGCTCGGCGTCAGCGACTACCAAACAACTCAGTTATTTTTCCACATCGACCAGCATCTGGACAATCCACCGCCTTTCACTGTTTGTACCGTTACTAAAAAAACCCTCATCGGCTCATAAAAGCGAAAAATAAGTCCAGCTATGACCCTGAGTCAAAAGACAGCCAGCTCGGGTTAGCTAGCTACCTGTCTAGCTCTTTGCAGGCACCGAAAACATCAGAGCTAATATGGGATGTCTTGGTAACACGAGCAGATATTTGAAGTTTACATCTGGCCAATCCACCACCTTTCACTGTTTATACCGTTACTAAAATGAATAAATAAATAAATCATCGGTCCATATAAGCGAAAAATAAGTCCAGCTAAAACACATACTGTCGGTGGCGACCGGGTGCTGACACGAGTTTCACCCGCCTCAATATAAGCCAAGCCTGGGTGCTTTTTCACGAAGGGTCGCTAGCGGTGCTAGCTAACTATGCTAGCATGGCGCTAGCTAGCTAACCCGACTATCAGCAACACATAAGAGAACTGCTGCTAAATAAACTACACCTAAACTTCGGTTTATATCTGACCCAAATAGAGTGCAGGTCATAACTTCTTACCTGAAATTCAGTTCACCTCACGCTCCTGCCTTCGCTTTCCCTGATCCACGATTGACCTCGCGTTAGCAAACACCGGTCGATCGGCGGTCGCGGCATGTCCTTTCTGTCATACACGGTGGATAGCTGCCCACTGTTGTAGCTCGGCGTTATAGCACCACCAAACAACTCAGTTATTTTTCCACATCCAGCTGTAACTCCGATTCTGTGCGAGCATTTGCGAGACCGGGAGGTGAAAGCGACAGAGAGTCCCTCGCTATCCATTTGCAGCCAAGTCGGCGGCAGCTAGCTGGGTAACCGGCTAGCTGTCAGGCAGGACCGGCGTCGTCAGAGCACTGTCGCTAAATATGGGATGTCTTGATAAAACAAGCAGATATTTGAAGTTTACACACCTACATTCTAAGCCTGAAAATATCTAAAAAGTTTATTTTGTGACCTAGAAACACGAATAAAGACATATAAAGCGAAGTGGTGGCCGCCATTGTTCACTCTGTGAGGCGTGCTATGAATTGTGGGATATGGGTTTTCAACACAAGGATAAATCTTTTCGGCTGTACTACTCCCGGTATACCACTAGAGAGCCAAGACACCACAAATGAAGTCTGTTTCTTTGGGCAAAAGCAGAATCTTTCTCAGGAACAAAAGATGAATTGGCCTAAATTTGTACTAAAATATTAATATTTAAAAAACTATAAAAGTCATAAACACCAAAAGTCACAACATAATAGTCCAGCTCCAGCCGCACAAAATGATCTAACATATGTAACCCTAATGTCAAAACTGTTTGGCAGAGGGAGGCGCGGAAAATTTTCACTAAAATATTAATATTTTAAAAACTATAAAATTCATAAACACCAAAGTCATAGCACACCATTCCAGATCCGGCCGCACAAAATGAGGTAACATATATGAAGCTTGTCTCAAAACTGCGGGCGAGATACACTGCAAAAAGGCGGAAAAGGGAATAATAATAATAATAATAATAATAACTAAGCGAAAATAATAAGAAGAAATTTCATGTGTGCCTGTGCCTATGCGCTGCTAATCAGTGTGGTTGCCATTCATACAGCTACAGAGAGCAAAACTCAGAAGAGCAGCCATTCTCCACCATGAACTATGGTAAAACAAACACCGCTCACGCTTCACAGATAACAGCTTACAGTTTTGTGTAAAGATGAAGTTACTTTGTACAGCGCCCGATTTGCAGGCGCTGTGCACACAGGTTCATGAGCAGAAGTCCCATTGTACCACGGCAGATCCGACAATGTTTGCATGAACACGCTTTGAAGCATTACGTTATGGACCACTTTTCACACATGGTTGGTGTGCCCAAACAACCGGCTGTAGCTTTTCAACTCACAGCCCGACACACCCAAAAACAGCCGAGAGCACAGACTACGCCTGAGGCGTGATTGCAGGTGCCGCTCAGGTGGGTCCACCTCCCCTGCAGCGGCACTGCAGACCACGCCCGCCACACACATCAAACACGTAAAATAAATATTTATGCACTTTTGCATTCACTTTTTGTTTTTGTTATTTTTACACAGTGTTCTGAATGATGAACAATGGTCTACAGCCAATCTTGTGTATTATTATACAAACTTTGGTTGTAAGATTCAGATAACTATTTAATAAAAGCTAAATATTTTATATGAGAGTAAGAAAGAAAAGTATATCTTTGTGTCCACCTTTCTCTGTTAATGCCTACCTGGCCCCTGGCAAAAAGCTTTGCTAGATCCGCCCCTGCACAGTTACCAGCTGTCAGCTACACAAAAAAGGAGCTTGGTGTATATTTGTCTGTCAGAAACAGTTCATAACTTCCTTCAACTCATTCATGTCACCTAAAGGGTAAACCTGTTTCTCCATCACCAGTTCAGCTCTGATGATTCAGTAAGGACATCTCCTGATTTCATCTTCATGCTCCAGCAAACATCAGCTGATACTAGAAATTAAAATCAAAAGAATTCTAACAACAGCTGATCAAGCTTAAGCGTGCTGCTGTTGTTTAGCGCGAGCGACAAACAAGCAAAAACAGCCGATCATTGATCAGTTTCATGACTGAAGTTTCAACAGGCGAGAGAATGACGGGGAGGCTGTCATAAAGTTCAACATCGGTAACATCGGTAACTTATCACAGCTGTATACAAACTCCGTAGTGCTAGCTAGCATGATGACGAGTTATTGTGAAGTGATTGAAAAAGTCAACTGTGAGTATAAACTACACCTAAACTCGGTTTATATAAACCCAAATAGAGTGCAGGTCATAACTTCTTACCTGAAATTCAGTTCACCTCACGCTCCTGCCTTCGGCTTTCCTGATCCACGATTGACCTCCAGCGTTAGCAAACACGGTCGATCGGTAGCCTCACCGCCTTATGTCTCGTTCAGGCGGCATGTCCTTTCTGTCACACACGGTGGATAGCTGCCCTCTGTTGTAGCTCCACCACCAAACAACTCAGTTATTTTTCCACATCGACCAGCATCATCGGCCCATATAAGCGAAAAATAAGTCCAGCTAAGACACAGACCCTTGCCCGGCGATGGGCGATTAAACACGGTTTTAGCCACCTCACTATAAGCCAAGCCTGGGTGCTTTTTCACGAAGGGTTGCTAGCGGCGCTAAGCTAGCTATGCTAGCGGCGCTAGCTAGCTAGCCAACCGACTATCAGCAACACATAAAGAGAACTGTTGCTAAATAAACTACACCTAAACTCGGTTTATATCTGACCCAAATAGAGTGCAGGTCATAACTTCTTACCTGAAATTCAGTTCACCTCACGCTCCTGCCTTCGCTTTCCCTGATCCACGATTGACCTCGCGTTAGCAAACAGCGGTCGATCGGCGGTAGCCTCACCGCCTTGTATGTCTCGTTGGCGGCATGTCCTTTCTGTCACACACGATTGGATAGCTGCCCTCTGTTGTAGCTCCACCACCAAACAACTCAGTTATTTTTCCACATCGACCAGCATCATCGGCCCTAAGCGATAAAAAATCTCCAGCTAAGACACAGACCCTTGCCGAGGCGTCGAGGGATTAAACAAAGAGCCACCTCACTATGCCAAGCCTGGGTGGTTTTCCGCGAAGGCGCTAGCTAAGCTAAGCTAAGGTGCTAACTAACTAACCCGGACTATCAGCAACATACACGTGGTCAGAGAACTGTCGCTAATATGGGATGTCTTGATAAAACAAGCAGATATTTGAAGTTTACACACCTACATTCTCGCCTGAAAATATCTTAAAAGTGTATTTTGTGACCTAGAAACACGATAAAAGACATATAAAAGCGAAGTGGTGGCCGCCATTGTTTCACTCGGTGAGAGGCGTGCTATGAATGGGATATTGGGTTTTCCATATGGTAACTTTTGAATGATTTGCGCAAGCATCAATGGCTCCTGAAGGCAGTACTACTCGGTATACCACTAGAGTGTCATCACACGGTAACCACAAAACAGGCTGTCCACTCCCGGCATACCACTAGAGTGCCAACAACCACAAGCAGAAGTCTGTTTCAGGAGCCTAGAAATTGGCCTAAATTTGCACTAAAATCTAAATATTTCAAAAACTATAAAAGTTATAAACACAAAAGTCACACCATATTTAGTCCAGCTCCAGCCGCACAAAATGATCTAACATATGTAACCCTATTGTCAAAACTGTTTGGCAGAGGAGGCGCGGGAAAATTTTCACTAAAATATTAATATTTAAAAAACTATAATATTCATAAACACCAAAGTCATAGCACACCATTCCAGATCAGCCGCACAAAATGAGGTAACATATATGAAGCTTGTCTCAAAACTGCGGGGCGAGATAAAGGCTGCAAAAATTTCAGAATAATAAAGGCCTCTTCATTGGCATAATAATAATAATAAATAGAAAGCGAAAATTTCAGAAGAAATTTTATGTGTGCCTATGCGCTGCTAATCACTGTAGTTTGCCATTCATACGGCTACAGAGGCAAAACTCAGAAGAGCAGCCATTCTCCACCATGAACTATGGTAAAAACAAACACCGCTCACGCTTCACAGATGACAGCTTACAGTTTTGTGTAAAGATGAAGTTACTTTGTACAGCGCCGATTTGCAGGCGCTGTGCACACAGGTTCATGAGCAGAAGTCCCATTGTACCACGGCAGACCCGACAATGTTTGCATGAACACACTTTGAAGCATTACATTATAGACCACTTTTCACACATGCATTCACTTTTTTGTTTTGTTATTTTTACACAGTGTTCTGAATTATGAACAATGGTCTACAGCCAATCCTGTGTATTATTATACAAACTTTGGTTGTGAGATTCAGATAACTATTTAATAAAAGCTAAATATTTTATATGAGTAAGAAAGAAAAGTATATCTTTGTGTCCACCTTTCTCTGTTAATGCCCTAGCTCCCCCTAAAAGCTTTGCTAGATCCGCCCCTGCACAGTTACCAGCTGTCAGCTACACAAAAAGGAGCTTGGTCTTTGTCTCTCAGAAACAACTCATAACTTCCTTCAACTCATTCATGTCACCTAAAGTGTAAACCTGTTTCTCCATCACCAGTTCAGCTCTGATGATTCAGTAAGGACATCTCCTGATTTCATCTTCATGCTCCAGCAAACATCAGCTGATACTAGAAATTAAAATCAAAAGAATTCTAACAACAGCTGATCAAGCTTAAGCGTGCTGCTGTTGTTTAGCGCGATAAATAGGCGAACAACCGATCATTGATCAGTTTCATGATTGGCGTTTCAACACGCGAGAGAATGACAGGGGAGGCTTCGTAACGACAGAATAAATCATAATGTTTTCTCTGAATGTGGGGCGATTCCGTTTTATGCGACACGGCAACTCTATGAACTAACCTAATGAATAAAATAAAGTCAACGTCAGTAACTTAATGCGCACACAGCTGTATATAAACTCCCGTGGCATTACGATTGTAAAGGTCAGCGAAAATAAATTACACCTAAACTCGGTTTATATCTGACCCAAATAGAAGCGACGGGTGCTGACACGAGTTTCACCCGCCTCAATATAAGCCAAGCCTGGGTGCTTTTTCACGAAGGGTTGCTAGCGGCGTGAGCTAACTATGCTAGCGGCGCTAGCTAGCTAACCGACTATCAGCAACACATAAAGAGAACTGCTGCTAAATAAACTACACCTAAACTCGGTTTATATCTGACCCAAATAGAGCGACCGGGTGCTGACACGAGTTTCACCCGCCTCAATATAAGCCAAGCCTGGGTGCTTTTCACGAAGGGTTGCTAGCGGCGCGAGCTAACTATGCTAGCGGCGCTAGCTAGCTAACCGACTATCAGCAACACATAAGAGAACTGCTGCTAAATAAACTACACCTAAACTCGGTTTATATCTGACCCAAATAGAGTGCAGTTCATAACTTCTTACCTGAAATTCAGTTCACCTCACGCTCCTGCGCCCGCTTTCCCTGATCCATGATTGACCACCGCGTTATGTCGCCTGCCGGCCTCATATGTCTCGTTGGCGGCATGTCCTTTCTGTCACACACGGTGGGTAGCTGCCCTCTGTTGTAGCTCCACCACCAAACAACTCAGTTATTTTTCCACATCCAGCTGTAACTCCGATTCTGTATGCGAGCATTTGCGAGACCGGGGAGGTGAAAGCGACAGAGAGTCCCTCGCTATCCATTTGCAGCCAAGTGCGGCAGCTAGCTAGCTAGGTAGCGGCTAGCTGTCAGGCAGGACCCGCGTGGTCAGAGCACTGTCGCTAAATATGGGATGTCTTGATAAAACAAGCAGATATTTGAGTTTACACACCTACATTCTCGCCTGAAAATATCTTAAAAGCTTATTTTGTGACCTAGAAACACGAATAAAGACATATAAAAGCGAAGTGGTGGCCGCCATTGTTCACTCTGTAGAGGCGTGCTATGAATTGTGGGATATTGAGTTTTCCACCAAGCATTACCGTAACTTTTGAATGATTTGCGCAACCTTAAAAATTCAATGGCTCCTGAAAGCAGCGGCGCTGTGCGCACCGTTGAAATTGTCATCATTACGGTAATCAAATAAGGGTACACAGGCTGTACCACTCCCGGCATACCACTAGAGAGCCAACACACCACAAATGAAGTCTGTTTATTTGGCGCCAAAAGATGAATTGGCCTAAATTTGCACTAAAATATTAATATTTAAAAACTATAAAAGTTATAAACACCAAAAGTCATGACATAATAGTCCAGCTCAGCCGCACAAAATGATCTAACATATGTAACCCTAATGTCAAAACTGTTTGGCAGAGGGAGGGCGGGAAAATTTTCACTAAAATATTAATATTTAAAAACTATAAAATTCATAAACACCAAAAGTCATAGCACACCATTCAGATCCGGCCGCACAAAATGAGGTAACATATATGAAGCTTGTCTCAAAACTGCGCGGGCGAGATTAAGCTGCAAAATTTCAGGAAACTGGAGAATAATAATAATAATAACTAAGCGAAAATTTCAGAAGAAATTTTATGTGCCTATGCGCTGCTAATCACTGTAGTTGCCATTCATACTGTGGTTGCGACTACAGAGAGCAAAACTCAGAAGAGCAGCCATTCTCCACCATGAACTATGGTAAAAACAAACACCGCTCACGCTTCACAGATGACAGCTTACAGTTTTGTGTAAAGATGAAGTTACTTTGTACAGCGCCGATTTGCAGGCGCTGTGCACACAGGTTCATGAGCAGAAGTCCCATTGTACCACGGCAGACCCGACAATGTTTGCATGAACACACTTTGAAGCATTACATTATAGACCACTTTTCACACATGCATTCACTTTTTGTTTTTGTTATTTTTACACAGTGTTCTGAATTATGAACAATGGTCTACAGCCAATCCTGTGTATTATTATACAAACTTTGGTTGTGAGATTCAGATAACTATTTAATAAAAGCTAAATATTTTATATGAGAGTAAGAAAAGAAAAGTATATCTTTGTGTCCACCTTTCTCTGTTAATGCCTAGCTCCCCCTAAAAGCTTTGCTAGATCCGCCCCTGCACAGTTACCAGCTGTCAGCTACACAAAAAAAGGAGCTTGGTCTTTGTCTCTCAGAAACAACTCATAACTTCCCTTCAACTCATTCATGTCACCTAAAGTGTAAACCTGTTTCTCCATCACCAGTTCAGCTCTGATGATTCAGTAAGGACATCTCCTGATTTCATCTTCATGCTCCAGCAAACATCAGCTGATACTAGAAATTAAAATCAAAAGAATTCTAACAACAGCTGATCAAGCTTAAGCGTGCTGCTGTTGTTTAGCGCGATAAATAGGCGAACAACCCGATCATTGATCAGTTTCATGATTGGCGTTTCAACGCGCGAGAGAATGACAGGGAGGCTTCGTAGCGACAGAATAAATCATAATGTTTTCTCTGAATGTGGGGCGATTCCGTTTATGCGGCGCGGCAACTCTATGAACTAACCTAATGAATAAAATAAAGTCCAACGTCAGTAACTTAATACGCACACAGCTGTATATAAACTCCCGTGGCATTACGATTGTAAAGGTCAGCGAAAATAAATTACACCTAAACTCGGTTTATATCTGACCCAAATAGAGAAGCGACCGGTGCTGACACGAGTTTCACCACCGCCTCAATATAAGCCAAGCCTGGGTGCTTTTTCACGAAGGGTTGCTAGCGGCGCGAGCTAACTATGCTAGCGGCGCTAGCTAGCTAACCGACTATCAGCAACACATAAGAGAACTGCTGCTAAATAAACTACACCTAAACTCGGTTTATATCTGACCCAAATAGAGAAGCGACGGGTGCTGACACGAGTTTCACCCGCCTCAATATAAGCCAAGCCTGGGTGCTTTTTCACGAAGGGTTGCTAGCGGCGCTGTGAGCTAACTATGCTAGCGTGGCTAGCTAGCTAACCCGACTATCAGCAACACATAAAGAGAACTGCTGCTAAATAAACTACACCTAAACTCGGTTTATATCTGACCCAAATAGAGTGCAGTTCATAACTTCTTACCTGAAATTCAG
Organism: Oreochromis aureus; assembly: GCF_013358895.1. Lineage (NCBI taxonomy): Eukaryota > Metazoa > Chordata > Actinopteri > Cichliformes > Cichlidae > Oreochromis > Oreochromis aureus. The sequence goes on from NW_024108828.1 coordinate 18,899, forward strand.
TTCACCTCACGCTCCTGCCTTCGCTTTCCCTGATCCATGATTGACCACCGCGTTAGCAATCGCCTGCCGACCTCATATGTCTCGTTGGCGGCATGTCCTTTCTGTCACACACGGTGGGTAGCTGCCCTCTGTTGTAGCTCCACCACCAAACAACTCAGTTATTTTTCCACATCCAGCTGTAACTCCGATTCTATGCGAGCATTTGCGAGAGACCGGGAGGTGAAGCGAGAGAGAGTCCCTCGCTATCCATTTGCAGCCAAGTCGGCGCTACTGGGTAGCTAGCTAGGGGTGGCTGGCTAGCTGTCAGGCAGGACCGGCGTGGTCAGAGCACTGTCGCTAAATATGGGATGTCTTGATAAAACAAGCAGATATTTGAAGTTTACACACCTACATTCTCGCCTGAAAATATCTTAAAAGCTTATTTTGTGACCTAGAAACGAATAAAGACATATAAAAGCGAAGTGGTGGCCGCCATTGTTCACTCTGTGAGGCGTGCTATGAATTGTGGGATATTGAGTTTTCCACCAAGCATTACCGTAACTTTTGAATGATTTGCGCAACCTTAAAAATTCCAATGGCTCCTGAAAGCAGCGGCGCTGTGCGCACCGTTGAAATTGTCATCATTACGGTAATCAAATAAGGGTAGAACAGGCTGTACCACTCCCGGCATACCACTAGAGAGCCAACACACCACAAATGAAGTCTGTTTATTTGGCGCCAAAAGATGAATTGGCCTAAATTTGCACTAAAATATTAATATTTAAAAAACTATAAAGTCATGAACACCAAAGTCATGACATAATAGTCCAACTCAGCCGCACAAAATGATCTAACATATGTAACCTAATGTCAAAACTGTTTGGCAGAGGGGCGGAGGCGGGAAAATTTTCACTAAAATATTAATATTTAAAAACTATAAAATTCACAAAGACCAAAAAACTTCTCAAAAATACAAAATTTAGGAGAAATAGTATAAGATAACAGAAAGAATATATTTAACTTAACATTCTTAAACATTACAGAAATACTATGATTTAGAAAAACAGTACAACATAGCAGAAATGCTGCGATTTACCAAACACTGTAATTTACTACTAATATTTGAAAAATTTTTAACAAAAAAAATACTATGTTTTAGCACAAATACTGTAATTTGACAGAAATACTATCATTTGGCAGAAATACTATGTTTCAGCAGAAATACTCTGGTTTAGCACAAATATTATAACATAGCAGTAATACAATTATATAGCAGAAATGCTATATTTAGAAGAAAAAAAATATAATATAGTAGAAATACTATGATTTAGCAGAAATACTGTAATCAGCACATATACTGTAACATGACAGAAATTCCTCCACTTAGTAGTAATACTATAACATAAAACAAATGTTATGATTTGGCACAAAAACCATAATTTGGCAAAATACTATGATTTAGCAGAAATACTATGATTGAGCAGAAGTACTAAGATGTAGTAAAAGTACTTTGATTTAACAGAAATACAATTATGGAGGGTAATACTTTAAAATGGGAGAAATATTGATACACACACACATACACAGAGCCTAAAGGAACAGTATTTGTGCCATGGAGTGTTAAGAAGAATCTGAGGTCCATATTAGAAAAGCTGCTAAAATCATAAAAGTTTGCAGAATTGTAATAAATGATGAATATGAATTAGTGGTCTGTGATAGTGTATTAATTTGTAGGGAAAAAAAACATATTGCCCAAGGTGTAATTGAACCCACGACCTTTGGGTTTGCAGACCTGTGTCATTACCAACTGCGCCACTGGGAAGAGAGCGGCGCCTGGAAAACAGGGTGATGAGCAGTCAGAATTAGATTGCGTGTGAGGCGGCAGCTGTTTTTGGAGTTACAAAACGTCGTGTAACTCAAAAACTAGGTGGACTAAAGCATAATTCTTGTACTGGGTGAATCAGCGGACTTTCGTGTACTTTGACTGTGATTTGCATTGCTCTTTGTACATCTGTCGCTGAGATATGACGAGAGAAGAAAGGGCAGACCTCAGATATGATTGGCTGGCTGGGAAGCCGTGCAGGCCCTGATATGTAAATTTTATATGTATCAGTCCTCACAGAGGATTAGCTGCCTGGGGACCTGGCAGAAATATATACAAATAGTATGATTAAGCATAAATACTACATTTAGTAGAAATACTATGTTTTAGCACAAATACTATAAAATGGCAGAAATACTATAATTAAGCAGAAATACTATATTTGGCAGAAACACTATATTTAGTACAAATCTCATGAAATAGCAGAAATAGTATGATTTAGCAGAAATGCTGTATTTAGCACAAATACTGAAAAGCAGCAGAAATGCTATGACTTAGCACAACAGTAATAACTTATAGAAAAATTGGAAAAGCAAAATGGACAGCTGGAAAAATCCTGAACATGCTAAGGGTCCCTCAAATCTAATTGTTAATTGAAAAAAAAAAAAATCAGCAAAAAAAGTATAACAGTCACACAATCACAAATATGGGCACATATGGAAACACACATGCACAGAGAGAGACACACACAGGACCAAATTCAGTCAACCAGTCTAAATATATTGAATTTAAGTGATATAATAAGATGCTCCCATCAAAAGGCTCTCTCTCTCTCTCTCTCTCTCTCTCACACACACACACACACACACACACACACAGAGCCTAAAGGGAACAGTATTTGTGCCATGGGTGTTAACAAGAATCTGAGGTCCATATTAGAAAAGCTGCTAAAATCATAAAAGTTTGCAGAATTGTAATAAATGATGAATATGAATTAGTGGTCTGTGATAGTGTATTAATTTGTAGGGGAAAAAAACACATGTTGCCCAAGGTGTAATTGAACCCCGACCTTTGGGTTTGCAGACCTGTGTCATTACCAACTGCGCCACTGGGAAAGAAGCGGCGCCTGGAAAACAGGGTGATGAGCAGTCAGAATCAGATTGCGGTGAGGCGAAAAACGCCGTTTTGCAGTTACAAAACGTCGTGTAACTCAAAAACTAGGTGGACTAGAAGCATAATTCTTGTACTGGGTGAATCAGCATACTTTCGTGTACTTTGACTGTGATTTGCATTGCTCTTTGTACATCTGTCGCTGAGATATGACGAGAGAGAAGAAAGGGCAGACCCAGATATGATTGGCTGGCTGGGAAGCCGTGCAGGCCCTGATATGTATTTGTATGTATCAGTCCTCACAGAGGATTAGCTGCCTGGGGACCTGGCGAAATATATAGAAATAGTATGATTAAGCATAAATACTACATTTTTAGAAAAACTATATTAAGCACAAATCCTATAAAAAGCAGAAATACTATATTAAGCAATATAAATATCCTCTAAAATCCTATAAAAAGCAGTAAAACTGTACTATGATTTGGTAGAAAAACCTAATTAATCAAAAATACTAAATTTGGCAGAAATAGCAGAAACACTATATTTAGCACAAATCTTATGAAATAACAGAAAGAGTATGATTTAGCAGAAATGCTGTATTTAGCACAAATCTCATAAAAAGCAGACATAGTATGATTTACACAAATACTGAAAAGCAGCAGAAATGCTATGACTCAACACAATAGTAATAACTTAAAAAAAAAATTGGAAAAAGCAAAATGGACAGCTGAAAGAATCCTGAACATGCTAAGGGTCCCTCAAATGTAATTGTTAAATGAAAAAAATCAGCAAAAAAAGTATAACAGTGACACAATCACAAATATGGACACATATGGAAACACATGCACAGAGAGACACACACAGGATCAAATTCAGTCAACCAGTCTAAATATATTGAATTTAAATCATATAATAAGATGCTCCCATAAAAACTCTCTCGCCCTCTCTTTCTCTCTCTCTCTGTCTCACACACACACACACACACACACACACACACACACACACACACATAGGGAGAGACAAGCAAGTTTCTAGGTCAGTCAAGCAGCCTGGGAGCTGCTAAATTTGAATCCACCAATCAGAGAGGCTGTGTACTTTTTCCCGCCAAAACAGGTGCAGCCGTTTTACACACACAGAGCACAGAGACAGGATTTCTGCAGTGAATTTCTCATAGTGAGATTCCTCTCAAACAAATGGCCATAATTTCCTAACCGTAGGGGCTAGAACAGTCATTCTTACACCGTTTTGTTCAGAAGAGATGGGGGAATCTCAAAGTGTTGACAATTTATCATTAAAATATGAATTATTAAAGATATTTGACTTGTAATGCACCATAACTGAGTAGAGGCGAAGCAAAAACTGCCTTGACTTGCCCTCAAACAACGCTTTCTAACTCTAAATCTATTTGGAGTATCAATATCATTCTTTCACCGTAAGAGACAGCAGGCTTTGGTGAACAATCATGGAAATTTTCAGGTGTCTGTTGAAATCCATTAAAAAAGATATGACGAGAGAAAAAAAGTGGTTCATTTCAGAGTTTGAAATCTGAAGAAATCTGAAGCGACGATGAATTTCCTACCCTCAAACAAGTCTAACTCATTTCAGAACGGTAATAGGTGAGAAAAAAATTCTTGAATTGTGAGCGTCAGGGGTGTCTGAAGATATACTGGGACAAGCCTTATGTCTTAACTTTGCTTCGTTAAGGAGATATGGCGATTGAATATGCCTCTCATTACAGAAATCAAGCTGTGATTTTGAACAAGCTCTCCATTGACTTTCTATGGAGAGTTTTGCGACTTTAATGTTGGTCTGAGGAGATTTGCCAAAATTCTATAAATCTCACAACAATGATAGTGACATTTTCGGAAAGCCAGCAAAAATACCTACGTTTTGATGTATAATTTGTGGAAGTTGAGTGAAAATTGAGCAAGTAGCAAGAAGTTGTTCGGACATGAAGAAGACTGCAAAACCTTACAGTGGCTCACTTAGAACCAACTGCATAGCAACCATAACAACGCATGTATTTTGTGAAAAATCACAAAGATGAAACTCAAAACTTTAAGAGGCATAAGATGAAAACGGTAACAGATATGAAAAAGCTGAATCATTAATGAATAGCCCAATAATTTGTGAACATTTTAAAGTTTGAATGGTTGTTCTACGTGAAAGTAGGAAAAAGTAGTTAAGTTTCAAAAACAAGCAAGTTTTAGCAGAATTTTGGAAGTTTCCCATTCATTTCAATGGGACAAATTAAAGGAAAAAAGCTTAATATTTTAAAAGTATAATAGTATAAAATACCAAAAGATATAGCCGAATTAGCAGAAATAGCAGAATAGTTTAAAATTTGAGCGGTGAAAATCGGAAAATTGAAAATTGGAAGTAGATCCACGGCAAACGTGTCGGAAGCAACGAAGAATAACTAGAAAAATTTGCATTTCCTGCGAAAATGCAGTGTGGATGCTGTAACGCTGAAGCTGTCTGCTAAAATTAGCTGAAAAAGCTGAAAAGTTGCAGAAATTATAAAAACTTTGCAGAAACAAAGGAACTTTGCTAAAATGTAGTAACAGCAGAACTGCAATATCTTAGAGGAAACATAATACTTGGCAGAAATACAAGAGCATAGCAGAACTTAGCAGAAATATTGTAACTTAACAGAAACACGATAACTTCTCAAAAATACAAAATTTGGGAGAAATAGTATAAGATAACAGAAAGAATATATTTAGCCAAACATTCTTAAACATTACAGAAATACTATGATTTAGAAAAACAGTACAACATAGCAGAAATGCTGTGATTTAAGAGACATTGTAATATACTATGAATATTGTAATTTTAAATAAATACTATGTATTAGCAAAAATACTCAAGTTTAGCACAAATATTATAACATAGCAGAAATACTATTCTATAGCAGAAATGCTATATTTAGAAAGAAAAATATAATATAGTAGAAATACTATGATTTAGCAGAAATCCTACAATATAAGCAATATGGAACAAATACTATGATTGAGCAGAATAGTAATAACTTAAGTGAAAATATTGGAAAGGTAAATTGATAAGCTGAATAAAAGGAACATGGTTAAGTTAAGCTGAAAACCAATTGTTGTTCACCTGTGAAAAAATAAAATAAAAATACATTTAGAAAAAAAAACAAATAAGAAAAGCCAACAGATACACACAAAATCAAATATGGATACACAAATCAACAAATACACAAGAAATCAAATATGGATACACAAATGTACAGAGAGAGACACACACACAGAGTCTATGCCAGTCAACCAGTCTGAATATATAATATTTTTATCCAACAATGAGATGCTGCCGAAAAAAGCGTCTTTGTGTGTGTCTTTCTTTCTCTCTCTCTCTTACACACACACACACACACACACACACACACACACACACACACACACACACAGCATCAGCAAGTGAACAGGGGCTGTTAACAGCATGTTTCTAGGTCAGTCAAACAGCTGTGAGCTTCTCAATTTGAATCCACCAATCCGAGAGGCTGTGTGCTTTTCCCGCCAAAACTGGTGCACCAAGTGCAGGCTTTTACACATGCAGCACAGAGAGAGACAGGATTTTTGCAGTCTATTTCTCATAGTCAGGACTCCCCTCAAACAAACAGCCATAAATTCCTAACCGTGAGGGGCTAAAAGCAGTCATTCTTAGACCGTTTTGTTCAAACGACATGGGGAATCTTGAAATGTTGACCATTTAAAATAAAAATATGAAATATTATGGATATATGACATAGATGATTGGTTGCCTGGGAAGCCATGAAGGCCCCAATATGCAAATTTGAATGTGCCAGCCCTCAGATATGATTGGCGTGCTGGGAAGCCATGAAGGCAACAATATGCAAATTTTAATGTGCCAGCCCTCAGACATGATTGGTTATCTTAGAAGCCATGAATGCCCCAATATGCAAATTTGAATGTGTAAGGTCTCAGATATGATTGGTTGTCTTAGAAGCCATATAAAAAGCAATAAAATTGTACTATGATTTGGTAGAAAAACTATAATTAATCAAAAATACTATATTTGGCAGAAATACAATTTTTGGCAGAAACACTATAATTAGCACAAATCTGATGAAATAGCAGAAATAGTATGATTTAGCAGAAATGCTGTATTTAGCACAAATACTGAAAAGCAGCAGAAATGCTATGACTTAGCACAATAGTAATAACACATAGAAAAATTGGAAAAGCAAAATGAACAGCTGAAAAAATGCTGAACATGCTAAGGGTCCCTCAAATGTGATTGTTAAATGAAAAAAAAAAAATCAAAAAAAAGTATAACAGTCACGCAATCACAAATATGGACACATATGGAAACACACAAGCACAGAGAGACACACACAGGATCAAATTCAGTCAACCAGTCTAAATATATTGAATTTAAATCATACAATAAGATGCTCCCATAAAACTCTCTCGCCCTCCCTCTCTCTCTCTGTCACACACACACACACACACACACACACACACACACACACACACACACAGGAGAGACAAGCAAGTTTCTAGGTCAGTCAAGCAGCATGGGAGCTGCTAAATTTGAATCCACCAATCAGACAGGCTGTGTAGTTTTCCGCCAAAACAGGTGCACCTCTTTTTACACACATGCAGCACAGAGACAGGATTTGTGCTGTCTATTTTTCATAGTCAGGACTCCCCTCAAACAAATGGCTATAATTTCCTAACCGTAGGGGCTAGAACAGTCATTCTCACACCGTTTTGTTCAGAAGAGATGGGGGAATCTTAAAGTGTTGACAATTTATCATTAAAATATGAATTATTGAAGACATTTGACTTCTAATGCACCATAACTGAGTAGAGGCAAAGCGAAAACTGCCTTGACTTGCCCTCAAACAATGCTTTCTAACTCTAAATCTATTTGGAGTATCGATATCATTCTTTCACCGTAAGAGACTGCAGGCTTTGGTGAACAGTCATGGAAATTTTCAGGTCTGTGTGGAAATCCATCAAAAAGATATGACGAGAGAAAAAAGTGCCTCATTTCCAGAGTTTGAAATCTGAAGAAATCTGAGCGAGGATGAATTTCCTACCCTCAAACACCCAATTCATGACCAAATGGTAATAGGTGAAAAAAATTCTTGAATTGTGAGCGTCAGGGTGTCTGAAAATATATTGGCACAAGCCTCATGTCTTAACTTTGCTGCGTTAAGGAGATATGACGATTTGAAAATGCCTCTCATTAGAAATCCAGCGGTGATTTTGAACAAGTTCTCCATTGACTTTCTATGCAGTTTTCAGACTTTGTGTTGGTGTGAGGAGATTTGCCAAAATTCTATTATACAGAAATACTGTAATCAGCACATAAACTGTAACATTTAGAAATTCCTCCACTTAGTAGTAATACTATAACATAACACAAATGTTATGATGAGTTGTGATGGCTGGTACTCTGGTGCAGTCAGCACAATCTGGAGCTGAACACTCTTAAAACTGTAGAGATGACAGTGGACTTCAGGAGACATCCCTCAACTCTGCCCCCCCTCATCATATCAGACAGCCCTGTGTCGACTGTGGAGATCTTCAAGTTGCTGGGTACCACCATCTCCCAGGACCTGAAGTGGGAGACCAACATCAACTCCATCCTCAAAAAGACCCAGCAGAGGATGTACTTCCTGAGACAACTGGGAAGTACAGTCTTCCACAGGAGCTGCTGATCCAGTTCTACACTGCAGTCATTGAGTCTGTCCTGTGCTCCTCCATCACAGTCTGGTATGGTGCAGCCACTAAACAGGACAGGTGCAGACTGCAGCCGGACTCTCTGGGCAGCAGAAAGGATCATCGGCGCCCCCTGCCCTCCATCCAGGATCTGTACCTCTCAAGAACCAGGAAGCGGGCAGGGAAAATCATCTGAACCCCTCACACCCTGGACACAGACTTTTTGATCTGCTGCCCTCTGGCACACAGTGCAGAAGCCTGCAGAGCAGGACCACCCGACACAGGAACAGTTTCTTTCCCTCGCCATCTCCCTTCTAAACAGTTGAACTGTCACACTGCTCCCACTGCCAGACTGCAACTGCACCTTATGTACATTCTGTAGTATTCATTCCACCTCATTTCATTTCTGTATTTTATGTATATACGTTTAGATTAGTTATTTATAGTTGGTTTACACAGCTTTGTGTATGTATGTGTATGCATGTGTAATGTATATATAGATGTGTGTGTGTGTGTGTGTGTGTGTGTGTGTGTGTGTGTGTGTGTGTGTGTGTGAGAGATTTACATTGCTGTGCTCGAGAGCCACCATCTACGGAACCAAATTCCTTGTATTTGTATGCACATATACTTGGCCAATAAACATGATTCTGATGATTTGGCACAAAAACCATGATTTGGCAAAAATACTATGATTTAGCAGAAATACTATGATTGAGCAGAAGTACTAAGATGTAGTAAAAGTACTTTGATTTAGAGAAATCAATTATGGAGGAGTAATACTTTAAAATGGGAGAAATATTGATACACACACATTCACAGAGCCTAAAGGAAAAGTATTTGTGCCATGGGTGTTAAGAAGAATGTGAGGTCCATATTAGAAAAGCTGGTAAAAGTTTTCAGAATTGTAATAAATGATGAATATGAATTAGTGGTCTGTGATAGTGTATTAATTTGTAGGGCAAAAAACATGTTGTTCAAGGTGGAGTTGAACCCACGACCTTTGGGTAGCAGCCCTGTGTCATTACCAGCTGCGCCACTGGGAAAGACAGTGAACTCTTGGGAAACAGGGTGATGAGCAGTCAGAATTAGATCGTGGTGAGAGGCAAAAGCGCCGTTTTTGGAGTTACAAAACGTCATGTAACTCAAAAACTAGGTGGACTAGAAGCATAATTCTTATACTGGGTGAATCAGCGGACTTTGGTGTACTTTGACTGCGATTTTCATTGCTCTTTGTACATCCGTCGCTGAGATATGATGAGAAAAAGCGGCAGACCTCAGATATGATTGGCTGGCTGGGAAGCTGGCAGAAATATATAGTAATAGTGTGATTAAGCATAAATACTACATTTAGCAGAAATACTGTATTAAGCACAAATCCTATAAAAAGCAGAAATACTAAAAGCACAAATGCTATAAAAAGCAGAAATACTATATTAAGCAATATAAATATCCTATAAAAATGGTATAAAAAGCAAAAATACTGTAATATGATTTGGTGAAAAACTATAATTAATCAGAAATACTATATTGGGCAGAAATACTATATTTAGCACAAATCTTATAAAATAACGAAATAGTATGATTCAACACAATAGTAATAACTTAAACAGAAAAATTGGAAAAGCAAAATGGACAGCTGAAAAAATGCTGAACATGCTAAGGGTCCTTCAAATGTACTTGTTAAATGAAAAAAAACTCAGCAAAAAAAGTGTAACAGTCACACAATCACAAATATGGAAACATATGGAAACACACATGCACAGAGAGACACACAGGATCAAATTCAGTCAACCAGTCTAAATATATTGAATTTAAATCATACAATAAGATGCTCCCATAAAAACTCTGTCTCGCCCTCTCTTTTCTCTCTCTGTCACACTCACACACACACACACACACACACACACACACACACACACACACACACACAGGAGGAGAAAACAAGTTGCTAGGTCATTCAAGCAGCCTGGGAGCTGCTAAATTTGAATCCACCAATCAGAGGCTGTGTACTTTTTCCCGCCAAAACAGGTGCAGCCGTTTTACACACCTCAGAACAGAGAGAGGCAGGATTTTTGCAGTCTATTTCTCATAGTGAGGATTCCTCTCAAACAAATGGCCATAATTTCCTAACCGTAGGGGCTAGAGCGGTCATTCTTACACCGTTTTGTTCAGAAGAGATGGGGAATCTTACAGTGTTGACAATTTATCATTAAAATATGAATTATTGAAGATATTTGACTTGTAATGCACCATAACTGAGTAGAGGCGCAGCAAAAAACTGCCTTGACTTCCCCTCAAACAACGCTTTCTAACTCTAAATCTATTTGGAGTATCGATATCATTCTTTCACCGTAAGAGACAGCAGGCTTTGGTGAACAGTCATGGAAATTTTCAGGTCTCTGTTGAAATCCATTAAAAAGATATGACGAGAGAAAAAAGTGGTTCATTTCCAGAGTTTGAAATCTGAAGAAATCTGAGCAAGCGGCAATTTCCTACCCTCAAACAAGTCTAACTCATTTCAGAACGGTAATAGGTGAGAAAGAAATTCTTGAATTGTGAGCGTCAGGAGTGTCTGAAGATATACTGGGACAAGCCTTATGTCTTAACTTTGCTTCGTTAAGGAGATATGACGATTCGAATATGCCTCTCATTACAGAAATCAAGCGGTGATTTTGAACAAGCTCTCCATTGACTTTCTATGGAGAGTTTTGAGACTTTTGTGTTGGTCTGAGGAGATTTGCCAAAATTCTATAAATCTCACAACCATGATAGTGACATTTTCGGAAAGCCAGCAAAAATACCTACGTTTTGATGTATAATTTGTGGAAGTTGAGTGAAAATTGAGCAAGTAGCAAGAAGTTGTTGGGACATGAAGAAGACTGCAAAACCTTCAGTGGCACACTGGAAGCCAAGTGCATAACAACCATAACAACGCATGTATTTTGTGAAAAATCACAATTTTGCAACTGAAAACTTTAAGAGGCATAAAAGTAAAATGGTAAAAGATTTGAAAAAGCTGATTTATTCCTGAATAGCCCAATAATTTGTGAACATTTTAAAATTTGAATGGTTGTTCTACGTGAAAGTAGGAAAAAGTAGTTAAGTTTCAAAAACAAGCAAATTTTAGCAGAATTGCAGAAGTTTCCCATTCATTTCAATGGGACAAATTAAGCAATATTTTAAAAAGTATAATAGTATAAAATACCAAAAGACATAGCCATCATTAGCAGAAATAGCAGAATAGTTTAAAATTTGAGCGGTGAAAATCGGCTGAAAATTGTGGAAGTAGATCCGCGGCGAAAAAGCGTCACGGAAGTCCCAAGAGGAACTCAATAGTGTGGATGCTTAAAGCATCACACAACTAGAAGATTGCATTTCCTGCGAAAATGCAGTGTGGATGCTGTAATGCTGAAGCTGTCTGCTGAAAACTGCTCAAAAAGCTGGATGCCTTGCTGACAAACGTGAAGTCAGTATCAGAAATTTGGTTGAAAATGTAATAACTTTGCAGATAAATAAAAGCAGAGCCAAAATATAATAACTTTGCTAACTGAAAAAGCTGAAAAAGTTGCAGCGTTTGCAAAAATACTTTAGAAACAAAGGAGACGTTGCTAAAATGTAGTAACAGCAGAACTTAATATCTTAGAAGAAACATAATACTTGGCAGAAATACAATAGCATAGCAGAACTTAGCAGTGTAAAAAAATATTGTAGACACACCAATATACAGTAGTATAACTTAACATGTAGTAAAAATGCAACATAGGAGCTGAAATAGTATAAGATAGGCAGAAAGAATATAACTTTAGCAGAAATATTGGACACTTAGCGGCCATTCAAAAAGAAATAGTTTCCTTGAAAAACAGTTGTTGTTCAAATGCTGAAAAATTGGCAGAAACATTAGAAAAGTTAAAATACTAAATGCCAGCAGAAATATTGTAATTTAAGGCAGAAATACTATGCCTAGCAATAATACAAATAAGGGATACACACACACACACACACACACACACATACACACATAACCCATGTTCAGAAAACAATGTATACAAACATAGCTGCAAGCATAAACAAGAAACATATAAAACATAAACACACTATGGCAAACAGAGACAAACAGAGCATGAAGTGTCCTTTATGTTTCCATGCCAGTCTGGTGAAGTTGAATCACTGATTCACACACACACACAAACACAAGCACAAACACACACACACAAAAGATCCAATTCAGTCAACCAGTCTAAATATATTGAATTTAAATCTTACAATGAGATCATCCCATAAAAAGTACTAAGATCTCTCTCTCTCTCTCTCTCTCACGCACACACACACACACACACACACACACACACACACACACACACACAGGAGAAAAGTATTTGTGCCATGGAGTGTTAACAAGTTTCTAGGTCAGTCAAGCAGCCTGGGAGCTGCTAAATTTGAATCCACCAATCAGAGAGGCTGTGTACTTAGTGGTCAAAACTGGTGCACTAAGTTCAGGCCTTTACACATATTTGCCACAGAGAATTGAGACCAGGACCTTTTTTGCAGTCTATTTCTCATAGTGAGAATTCCCCTCAAACAAACAGCCATAAATTTCTAACCGTGAGGGGCTAAAACAGTCATTCTTAGACCATTTTATTCAGAAGACATAGGGGAATCTTGAAATGCTGACCATTTAAAATAAAAATATGAAATATTAGAGATATATGACATAGATGATTGGTGGGCTTAGAAGCCATGAAGGTCCCAATATGCAAATTTAAATGTGCCAGGACTCAGATATGATTGGCTGGCTGGGAAGCCATGAAGGCAACAATATGCAAATTTAAATGTGCCAGGACTCAGATATGATTGGCTGGCTGGGAAACCATGAAGGTCCCAATATGCAGAAATTTGAATGTGCCAGGACTCAGATATGATTGGCTGGCTGGGAAGCCGTGCATGACTTGATATGTCAATTTGAAAATTACAGTCCTCACAAAGGATTGGCTTCCTGAGGAGCTGGCAGGTACTATGATACATAGAAACCCTACTATGATTACCCAGAAATACTGCGTTTAGTAGAAATACTATGTTTTAGCACAAATACTATAATTAAGCAGAAATATTATATTAAGTACAAATCCTATAAAATAGCAGAAATAGTATGATTTAGCACAAATGCTGTATTTAGCACAAATCTTATAAAATAGCAGAAATAGTATGATTTAGCAGAAAGCTGTATTTAGCACAAATACTGAAAAGCAGCACAAATGCTATGACTTAGCACAATAGTAATAACTTAAATAGAAAAATTGGAAAAGCAAAATGGACAGCTGCAAAAAGTCCCACAAGCACAGAGACACACACAGGATCAAATTCAGTCAACCAGTCTAAATATATTGAATTTAAATCATACAATAAGATGCTCCCATAAAAACTCTCTCTCTCTCTCTCTCTCTCTCTCTCTCACACACACACACACACACACACACACACACACACACACACACAGGGAGAAAATCAAGTTTCTAGGTCAGTCAAGCAGCCTGGGAGCTGCTAAATTTGAATCCACCAATCAGAGAGGCTGTGTACTTTTCCGCCAAAACAGGTGCAGCCGTTTTACACACAGAGCACAGAGACAGGATTTCTGCAGTGAATTTCTCATAGTGAGATTCCTCTCAAACAAATGGCCATAATTTCCTAACCGTGAGGGGCTAGAACAGTCATTCTTACACCGTTTTGTTCAGAAGAGATGAGGGAATCTTAAAGTGTTGACAATTTATCATTAAAATATGAATTATTGAAGATATTTGACTTCTAATGCACCATAACTGAGTAGAGGCAAGCAAAATCTGCCTTGACTTGCCCTCAAACAACGCTTTCTAACTCTAAATCTATTTGGAGTATCGATATCATTCTTTCACCGTAAGAGACAGCAGGCTTTGGTGAACAATCATGGAAATTTTCAGGTCTCTGTTGAAATCCATTAAAAAGATATGACGAGAAAAAAAGTGGTTCATTTCAGAGTTTGAAATCTGAAGAAATCTGAGCGAAGCGACGAATTTCCTACCCTCAAACAAGTCTAACTCATTTCAGAACGGTAATAGGTGAGAAAGAAATTCTTGAATTGTGAGCGTCAGGGTGTCTGAAGATATACTGGGACAAGCCTCATGTCTTAACTTTGCTTCGTTAAGGAGATATGGCGATTCGAATATGCCTCTCATTACAGAAATCAAGGGTGATTTTGAACAAGCTCTCCATTGACTTTCTATGGGGAGTTTTGAGACTTTGTGTTGGTCTGAGGAGATTTGCCAAAATTCTATAAATCTCACAACCATGATAGTGACATTTTCTGAAAGCCAGCAAAAATACCTACGTTTTGATGTATAATTTGTGGAAGTTGAGTGAAAATTGAGCAAGTAGCAAAAGTTGTTCGGACATGAAGAAGACTGCAAAAGGTTCAGTGGCACACTAGAACCAACTGCATAGCAACCATAACAACACATGTATTTTGTGAAAAATCACAATTTTGCAACTCAAAACTTTAAGAGGGATAAGATGAAAATGGTAACAGATTTGAAAAAGCTGATTTATTCCTGAATAGCCCAATAATTTGTGAACATTTTAAAGTTTGAATGGTTGTTCTACGTGAAAGTAGGAAAAAGTAGTTAAGTTTCAAAAACAAGCAAGTTTTAGCAGAATTGCGGAAGTTTCCCATTCATTTCAATGGGACAAATTAAAAAGGAAAAAAGCTTAATATTTTAAAAAGTATAACAGCAGAAAATACCAAAAGATATTGCGGAAAGAGCAGAAATAGCAGAATAGTTTAAAATTTGAGCGGTGAAAATATTTGAAAATTGTGGAAGTAGATCACTGACGAAAAAGTGACTTGAAGAATAATAATCCTAGAATAATAATAATAAAGAGAACTAGAACTCAATAGTTGGATGCTTAAAGCATCCACACAACTAGCAGTGTTTGCATTTCCTCTTGAATAATGCTGAAGCTGCTGGGCAGCTGAAACTAGCTGAAACTAGCTGAAAAAGCTGAAAAGTTGCAGAAATTGTAAAACTTTGCAGAAGCAAAGGAACTTTGCAAAAATGTAGTACTTAGCAGAACTGCAATATCTTAGAGGAAACATAATACTTGGCAGAAATACAATAGCATAGCAGAACTTAGCAGAAATATTGTAACTTAGCAGAAACACGATAACTTCTCAAAATACAAGAATTTAGGAGAAATAGTATAAGATAACAGAAAGAATATATTTAGCCAAACATTCTTAAACATTGCACAAATACTATGATTTAGGAAACAGTACAACATAGCAGAAATGCTGTGATTTCAGAATATACTACATTTGGCAGAAAAACTATGTTTCAACACAAATACACTGGTTTTGCACAAATATTATAACATTTAGCAGAAATACAGATTATAGCAGAAATACTATCTTTAGAAAGAAAAACTATATATAGTAGAAATACTATGATTTAGCAGAAATACTGTAATCAACTATACTGTAACATGACATAAATACTATGTTTTAGTAGTAATACTGTAATTTAACACAAATGTTATAATTTGGCAGAAAAACCATATTTAGCAAAATCTTATGATTTAGCAGAAATACTATGATTGAGCGAAGTACTAAGATGTAGTAAAAAACAGAAAAATTTAAGAAAATACAAAATGGACATACTGAAAAAATGCTGACATATTGATACACACACAAATACAGAGCCTAAAGGGAACAGTAATTGTGCAAAAAAATTATAAAAACTGACAATCCATATATGGAAAAGCTGCTAAACACACATGCACATTGTAAGAAACACACAAGATCCAATTAGTCAACCAGTCTAAATATATTGAATTTGTCTTACAATGAGATGCTCCCAAGGTGGACTTGAACCCTCGACCTTTCTCTTGCAGACTCTCTGTCATTACCACACACACACACACACACACAAGACAGTGACCTTCCAATTCAGAAACAGGGTGAATAGCAGTCATTTAAATCTTACAATGCGAAGAATGCCATTTTTGGAGTTACAAAGCGTCGTGTAACTCAAAAGCTAGGTGGACTAGACACACACACACTTGTACACAGTGACACACACACACTTTGGTGTAATTTGATCAACCAGTCTCATTATCTTTGTACATCTTACGCAGAGATCATCCCAGAAGAAAGGGCAGACCTCAGATATGATTGGCTGGCTCTCTCTCCGTGCAGGCACTGATATGTCAATTTGACACACACACACACTCAGATCCAATTCATTGGCTGTCTAAATATATTGGCAGAAATATATAGTAATAATATGATCATAAGCATAAATACTACATCTAGCAGAAATACTCTCTCTCTCAAATCTATAAAAGCAAAAATACTATACACACACACACCTACACACACACACAGAAATACAATTCAGTGAACCAGTCTAAATATATAATTTGAATCTTACAATACTATATTTGGCATGAAATACTATATTTCTCACAAATCTTCTCTCTCTCAGAAATAGTATGACACACACACAATAGTAATAACACACAGAAAAATTGGAAAAGCAAATGGACAGCTGAAAAATGCTGATCATGCTAAGGATCCTTCAAATGTACTTGTTAAATGAAATCTCTCTCTCTCTCTCAAAAAAAAGTATAACAGTCACACAATCACAAATATGGACACCTATGGAAACACACACACACAGAGAGACACAGGATCAAATTCAGTCAACCAGTCTAAATATATTGAATTTGAATCTTACAATGAGATCATCGCATAAAAAGGCTCTCTCTCTCTCTCTCTCTCTCTCTCTCACACACACACACACACACACACACACACACACACACACACAGGGAGAGAAGAAACTTTCTAGGTCAGTCAAGCAGCCTGGGAGCTGCTGAATTTGAATCCACCAATCAGAGAGGCTGTGTACTTTTTCCCGCCAAAACAGGTGCAGGCGTTTTACGTGTTGTGCCAAAACATAGTGTTTCTGCCATATTGTGGTACTACTACATTACAACATGAATACGGATTAAAGATGAAAGAAACTGGCAACAAATTCCTCCACTACAAACCAGTCTGATACCACTTCTTTGCAGTGTTCACGTTTACTAAGGCACTACCCAAAAGGCGCCACAAGAGGGCACTCCAACACAAGAGATGACCTATGTACACTGATGCACTTAGTAACAGTCAGCCTCCTTGAATTGGCAGAAATACTGTGATTTAGTAGTAATACTATAACATAACAGATATACTGTGATGTTGCAGACATAGTATGTTTTGCACTACTCATTTGTAGTGAAAAAAATTAGCAATATAAATTACAGGTCTGTGAAAGTGTATAAATTTGTAGTGAAAAAAAAAATGTTGACCAAGGTGGGATTGAACCCACGACCTTTGAGCTGCAGAGCCGTGTCATTACTGATTGCGCCACCTGGAAAGAGGGCGGGCAGCTGAAAAACAAAGACATCAGCAATCAGAAATAAAAGAGATTTCTGTTGAAAACACCTGAAAAAGCTGGGATTTGTGCTGAAAAGGGGTGAAAAAAATCAATTTTGCTGAAAAGGGGTGAAGAAGCTGGAAAGTATACCAAATTAAATAAGTTGTGCCAAAACATAGTATTTCTGCCATATTGATTTGGTAATAATTGTGTTTAGCAAAGTTACCTGAGATTTGACAACATGAATATGATTAAAGATGAAATAAACTGGCAACAAATTGAGTCCACTACAAACCAGTCTGATACCACTTCTTTGATTACTTTGATTTAATACAGTTCACGTTTACTAAGACACTACCAAAAGGCGCCACAAGAGGGCACTCCAACAAAAGAGATGACCTATGTACACACTGATGCACTTAGTAACAGTCAGCCTCCATGAATTGGCAGAAATACTGTGATTTAGAAAAGTAATACTATAACATAACAGATATACTGTGATGTTGCAGACATAGTATGTTTTGATACTACTCATTTGTAGTGAAAAAAAAAAAAATTAGCAATATGAAAATTACAGGTCTGTGATAGTGTATAAATTTGTAGTGAAACAAAAAAAATGTTGACCAAGGTGGGATTGAACCCACGACCTTTGAGCTGCAGAGCCGTGTCATTACTGATTACAAAACGCCACCTGGAAAGAGGGCAGGCAGCTGAAAAACAAAGAGATCAGCAATCAGAAATAAAGAGATTTCTGTTGAAAACACCTGAAAAAGCTCATTTTTGTGCTGAAAAGGGGTGAAAAAACTCAATTCTGCTCAAAGCAAAGGGTGAAGAAGAGGTGTTGGACTGTTGAGAAGAGTTAAATAAGTTGAACAGATATGTTTGGGTACAGATACTATGATTTGGTAATAATACTGTGTTTAGCACAACTCCTGAGATTTGATTGAAATAATATGATTTAGAAGAAATATTATGACTTTGTTGGAAATACAATGCTTTATCACAAATACCATGATATGGCAAAAATACTATGATTCAGCAGAAATACTATGATTGAGCAGAAGTACTAAGATGTAGTAAAAGTACTTTGATTTAACAGAAATGCAATTATGGAGGTAATACTTTAAAATGGGAAAAATATTGATACACACACAGATACACAGAGCCTAAAGGGAACAGTATTTGTGCCATGGAGTGTTAAGAAGAATCTGAGGTCCATATTAGAAAAGCTGCTAAAATCATAAAACTTTGCAGAATTGTAATAAATGATGAATATGAATTACTTGTCTGTGATAGTGTATTAATTTCTAGGGAAAAAAAAAAATGTTGACCAAGGTGGAATTGAACCCGTGATCTTTGGAGGCTGCCGACCGGCGTCATTACCAACTGTGCCACTGGGAAACAGAGCAGCGGTTTGGAAAGCGGGAGATGAACTGTCAGATTTAGATCGCGGTGAGGCGTAAAACGCCGATTTTGGAGATTACAAAACGTCATGTAACTCCAAAACTAGGTGGGATAAACACAATTCTTGTACTGGGTCAATCAGCAGACTTTGCTGAACTTTCACTGCGATTTTCATTGCTCCTTTTACCTCCATCACGGAGATATGATGAGAGAAAAGCGGCTTCATTTTCAGAGTTTGAAAAGTGAGAGGAGGACAGATTTCCACCCCTCAAACAAAGCGTAATTTATGGCTTAACAGTAAGATGACTGTAAAAACTGCTCTATGATTTACATGAAATACTTTGATTTAGAAGAAATTCTATAATCTAGCAAAAAGCACTACAGCATAGCAGAAGTTATATCACTGAGCAGATTTACTAGGATTTAGCACAAACACTATGATTTGGCTCAAAAATCTTTATTTTGCAGTTATATTATGATTTGGCAGAAATACTATGAGCAGTAATAATATAACAGTACATAATACTGTTATTTTGTGGAAATACAATGCTTTATCACAAATACCATGATATGGCAAAAATACTATGATTCAGCAGAAATACTATGATTGAGCAGAAGTACTAAGATGTAGTAAAAGTACTTTGATTTAACAGAAATGCAATTATGGAGGTAATACTTTAAAATGGGAAAAATATTGATACACACACAGATACACAGAGCCTAAAGGGAAGAGTATTTGTGCCATGGAGTGTTAAGAAGAATCTGAGGTCCATATTAGAAAAGCTGCTAAAATCATAAAAGTTTGCAGAATTGTAATAAATGATGAATATGAATTACTTGTCTGTGATAGTGTATTAATTTCTAGGGAAAAAAAAAATGTTGACCAAGGTGGAATTGAACCCGTGATCTTTAGGCTGCCGACCCGGCGTCATTACCAACTGTGCCACTGGGAAACAGAGCAGCGGTTTGGAAAAGCGGGGAGATGAACTGTCAGATTTAGATCGCGATGAGGCGTAAAACGCCGATTTTGGAGATACAAAACGTCATGTAACTCCAAAACTAGGTGGGATAAAGCACAATTCTTGTACTGGGTCAATCAGCAGACTTTGCTGAACTTTCACTGCGATTTTCATTGCTCCTTTTACCTCCGTCACGGAGATATGATGAGAAGAAGAAAGCGGCTTCATTTTCAGAGTTTGAAAAGTGAGAGGAGGACAGATTTCCACCCTCAAACAAAGCGTAATTTATGGCTTAACAGTAAGATGACTGTAAAACTGCTCTATGATTTACATGAAATACTTTGATTTAGAAGAAATTCTATAATCTAGCAAAAAGCACTACAGCATAGCAGAAGTTATATCACTGAGCAGATTTACTAGGATTTAGCACAAACACTATGATTTGGCTCAAAAATCTTTATTTTGCAGTTATATTATGATTTGGCAGAAATACTATGAGCAGTAATAATATAACAGTACATAATACTGTTATTTTGTGGAAATACAATGCTTTATCACAAATACCATGATATGGCAAAAATACTATGATTCAGCAGAAATACTATGATTGAGCAGAAGTACTAAGATGTAGTAAAAGTACTTTGATTTAACACAAATACTATTATGGAGGAGTAATACTTTAACATGGGAGAAATATTGATACACACACACACACACAGAGAGCAAAGTGTGCAGAGGCTGTTGAGGTCTGGAGCTTGGCATATCTAGGTCAGCTAAATTGGCTGCACCTGCTGTAATCACTTGCCACAGACAGACACAAAGAGCTATGAATTTTTCTTCAGTGTAGTCACATTCAGGACTCCCCTCGAACAAATGGCCATAATTTCCTAATTGAAGGGGCTAGATGCTCATTCTAACACCATTTTGTTCAGAAGAGATGGGGAATCTGCAGGTCTTCATAATTCAGCGATAAAATATAAATTATTGAAGATATATGACTTGTAATACACTATAACTGAGTAGAGGCAAAGCAAAAAACTGCCTTGACTTGCCCTCAAACAACGCTTTCTAACTCTAAATCTATTTGGAGTATAAATATCATTCTTTCACTGGGTGAGACAGCAGGCTTTGGTGAACAGTCATGGAAATTTTCAGGTCTCTGTTTAAATCCATCAAAAGATATGACGAGAGAAAAAAGTGCATCATTTTCAGAGTTTGAAATCTGAAGAAATCTGAGCGAAGGACAAATTTCCTACCCTCAAACAAGTCTAATTCATTTCAAACGGTAATAGGTGAAAAAAATTCTTGAATTGTGAGCGTCAGGAGTGTCTGAAGATATACTGGGACAAGCCTATAATGTCTTAAAAAGCGTTAAGGAGATATGAAGATTGAATATGCCTCTCATTACAGAAATCAAGCTGTGATTTTGAACAAACTCTCCATTGACTTTCTATGGAGAGTTTTGCAGACTTTGTGTTGGTCTGAGGAGATTTGCCAAAATTCTATAAATCTAATATGACACAGTACATAATACTGTTATTTTGTGGAAATACAAAAATACCTACGTTTTGATGTATAATTTGTGGAAGTTGAGTGAAAATTGAGCAAGTAGCAAAGAAGTTGTTGGACATGAAGAAGACTATGATTCCTTCAGTGGCACACTGGAAGCCAAGTGCTAAGCAACCATAACAACGCATGTATTTTGTGAAAAAATCACAATTTTGCAACTCAAAACTTAAAGAGGATGGGAGTAAAACGGTACACAGATTTGAAAAAGCTGATTTATTCCTGAATAGCCCAATAATTTGAGAACATTTTAAAGTTTGAATGGTTGTTCTACGTGAAAGTAGGAAAAAGTAGTGTAAGTTTCAAAAACAAGCAAGTTTTACAGACACGGAAGTTTCCATTCATTTCAATGGGACAAATTAAAGGAAAAAACAATATTTTATAAAGTATAACAGTATAAAATACCAAAGATATAGCGGAAAGGAAGAGATAGCAGAATAGTTTAAAATTTGGCTGAAAATTAAAATATGAAAATTATTGAAAATAGATATGACTTCTAATGCACCATAACTGAGTAGAACAAAAAAAAGGAGAAACTTGCCCTCAAAAGTGTGGATGCCTCTAGCATCACAAATAAAAATTTGAGAACTAGAACTCAATATGTGGATTTCTCCGTGAAACAGCATTTGCTTTGGTGAACAGTCAGTGAAATTTTCAGCTCTCTGCTGAAACTAGCTGAAAAAGCTGAAAAGTTGACAGAAATTGTAAAAAACTTTGCAGAAGCAAAGGAGTTTGAAAAATGAAGTAACAGCAGAACTGCAATATCTTGGAAACATAATACTTGGCAGAAATACAATAGCATAGCAGAACTTAGCAGAAATATTGTGACTTACCAGAAACACGATAACTTCTCAAAAATACAAAATTTCTGAAGAAATAGTATAAGATAACAAACCTCATGTCTTAATGAAACATTCTTAAACAAGGAAATATATGATTAGAGAATATGCCTCAACATTACAGAAATCAAGCTGTGATTTTGAACAAACTCTCCATTATGAATTCTATGTAATTTTTGAAACTTTGTGTTGCAAAAGGAGATTTGCCAAAATTCTATAATATCTCACAACAATATTGATAGTGACATGCTATATTTAAAAGCCAATAAAAATAGTACGAAATACTATAATTTGTGGAAGTTGAGTGAAAATTTGAGCAAGTAACAAGAAGTTGTTAGGACATGAAATAAAGCAGAATGCAAATACCTACAGTGAAAATATTGGAAAGGTAAAATGCATAAGCTGAATAAAAGGAACGCATGTATTTACACTCAAAATCACAATTTTGTTCAACTCAAAACTATAAATAAGAATTCATTTAGAAAAAAGGGTAAAACAGAAAAGCCATTTGATACAAAAAATCATTTATTCATACTGAATAGCCTAAAATAATTTGAGAATCATCTTTAAAGATTGAATGGTTGTTCTACGTGAACACACACAAAAAGTAGTTAAGTTTCAAAAGTCTGCAAGTTTTAGCATTTTTATTCACCAATTTCCCATTCATTTCAAAGGGGACAAATTAAAAGTCTTTCTTTCTCTAATATTTTAAAAAGTATCTCAGTATCAAAATACCACACAACACACACACACACACACAGCAGCA
>NW_024108828.1:45000-112921 GCF_013358895.1 Oreochromis aureus
CGTTTTGTTCAGAAGAGATGGGGAATCTTAAAGTGTTGACAATTTATCATTAAAATATGAATTATTGAAGATATTTGACTTCTAATGCACCATAACTGAGTAGAGCAAAGCAAAAACTGCCTTGACTTGCCCTCAAACAACGCTTTCTAACTCTAAATCTATTTGGAGTATCAATATCATTCTTTCACCGTAGAGACAGCAGGCTTTGGTGAACAATCATGGAAATTTTCAGGTCTCTGTGGAAATCCATTAAAAAAGATATGACGAGAGAAAAAAAGTGGTTCATTTCAGAGTTTGAAATCTGAAGAAATCTGAGCGAAGGACAATTTCCTACCCTCAAACAAGTCTAACTCATTTCAAACGGTAATAGGTGAGAAAAAAATTCTTGAATTGTGAGCGTCAGGAGTGTCTGAAGATATACTGGGACAAGCCTCATGTTTTAACTTCGCTTCGTTAAGGAGATATGACGATTGAAATGCCTCTCATTACAGAAATCAAGCGGTGATTTTGAACAAACTCTCCATTGACTTTCTATGGAGAGTTTTCAGAGTTTGTGTTGGTCTGAGGAGATTTGCCAAAATTCTATAAATCTCACAACCATGATGGTGACATTTTCTGAAAGCCAGCAAAAATACCTACGTTTTGATGTATAATTTGTGGAAGTTGAGTGAAAATTGAGCAAGTAGCAAGAAGTTGTTAGGACATGAAGAAGACTGCGAAAGGTACAGTGGCTCACTAGAACCAACTGCATAGCAACCATAACAACGCATGTATTTTGTGAAAATCACAATTTTGCAACTCAAAACTTAAAGAGGGATAAGATGAAAATGGTAACAGATATGAAAAAGCTGAATCATTAATGAATAGCCCAATAATTTGTGAACATTTTAAAGTTTGAATGGTTGTTCTACGTGAAAGTATGAGAAAAGTAGTTAAGTTTCAAAAACAAGCAAGTTTTAGCAGAATTGTGGAAGTTTTCCATTCATTTCAATGGGACAAATTAAAGGAAAAAACTTAATATTTTAAAAAGTATAACAGCAGAAAATACCAAAAGATCATAGCCGGAATTAGCAAAAATAGCAGAATAGTTTAAAATTTGAGCGGTGAAAAAATGAAAATTGTGGAAGTAGTTAAGTGCTAACGAAAAAGCGTACGGAAGCAACTAGAATAATAATAATAACTAGAAAAATTTGCATTTCCTGCGAAAATGCAGTGTGGATGCTTTAAAGCTGAAGCTTTCTGCTGAAACTAGCTGAAAAAGCTGAAAAGTTGCAGAAATTGTAAAAAGCTTTGCAGAAGCAAAGGAACTTTGCTAAAATGTAGTAACAGCAGAACTGCAATATCTTAGAGGAAACATAATACTTGGCAGAAATACAATAGCATAGCAGAACTTAGCAG
Source organism: Oreochromis aureus (assembly GCF_013358895.1). Taxonomy (NCBI): domain Eukaryota; kingdom Metazoa; phylum Chordata; class Actinopteri; order Cichliformes; family Cichlidae; genus Oreochromis; species Oreochromis aureus. The sequence goes on from NW_024108828.1 coordinate 46,399, forward strand.
AAATATTGTAACTTACCAGAAACACGATAACTTCTCAAAAATACAAGAATTTAGGAGAAATAGTATAAGATAACAGAAAAGAATATATTTTAATAAACATTCTTAAACATTACAGAAATACTATGATTTAGAAAAACAGTACAACATAGCAGAAATGCTGTGATTTACCAGAGACACTGTAATATACTATGAATATTGTAATTTTATATAAATACTATGTTTTAGCAAAAATACTCCAGTTTAGCACAAATATTATAATATAGCAGAAACACTATTCTATAGCAGAAATGCTATATTTAGAAAGAAAAATATAATATAGTAGAAATACTATGATTTAGCTGAAATCCTACAATATAGCTTAATAACAATGATTTAGAACAGATACTATGATTGAGCAGAATAGTAATAACTTAAGTGAAAATATTGGAAAGGTAAAATGATAAGCTGAATAAAAAGGAACATGGTTAAGTTAAGCTCAAAACTATTTTTTGTTCACCTGTGAAAAAATAAAATAAAAATACATTTAGAAAAAAAAAAAATAAGAAAAGCCAACAGATACACAAAATCAAATATGGATACACAAATCACCAAATACACAAAAAAATCAAATATGGATACACAAATGTACAGTGAGAGACACACACAAACAGGGTCTATGCCAGTCAACCAGTCTGAATATATTATATTTTTATCGACCAATGAGATGCTGCCCTAAAAAGGTCTTTGTGTGTCTTTCTTTCTCTCTCTCTCTCTCTCTCTCTCTCTCTCTCACACACACACACACACACACACACACACACACACACACACACACACACACACACAGCAGCAGCAGCAGCAGCAGCAAGTGAACAGGGGCTGTTAACAGCATGTTTCTAGGTCAGTCAAACAGCTGTGAGCTTCTCAATTTGAATCCACCAATCAGAGAGGTTGTGTGCTTTTTCCCGCAAAACTGGTGCACCAAGTGCAGGCTTTTACACATGCAGCACAGAGAGAGACAGGATTTTTGCAGTCTATTTCTCATAGTGAGGACTCCCCTCAAACAAACAGCCATAAATTCCTAACCGTAGGGGGCTAAAACAGTCATTCTTAGACCATTTAATTCAGAAGACATGGGGAATCTTGAAATGTTGACCATTTAAAATAAAAATATGAAATATTAGAGATATATGACATAGATGATTGGTGGGCTTAGAAGCCACGAAGGTCCCAATATGCAAATTTAAATGTGCCAGGACTCAGATATGATTGGCTGGCTGGGAAGCCATGAAGGCAACAATATGCAAATTTGAATGTGCCAGGACTCAGATATGATTAGCTGGCTGGGAAGCCATGAAGGGTCCAATATGCAAATTTGAATGTGCCAGGACTCAGATATGATTGGCTGGCTGGGAAGCCGTGCATGACTTGATATATCAATTTGAAAATTACACTCCTCATGAGTGGCTGATTTACAAGAAATCCCTGAGGAGCTGGCAGAAAACAGCTTGAAATACTATGATTACAGAAATACTGCGTTTAGAAGAAATACTATGTTTAGCACAAATACTTAATTTAGCAGAAATATTATGTTTAGTACAAATCCTATAAAATAGCAGAAATAGTATGATTTAGCACAAATGCTTATATTAAGCACAAATCTTATAAAATAGCAGAAATAGTATGATTTAGCAGAAATGCTGTATTTGAAACACAAATACTGAAAAGCACAGCACAAATGCTATTGACTCAAGCACAATAGTAATAACTTAAATAGAAAAATTGGAAAAGCAAAATGGACAGCTGCAAAAGTCCCACAAGCACAGAGAGACACACACAGGATCAAATTCAGTCAACCAGTCTAAATATATTGAATTTAAATCATACAATAAGATGCTCCCATAAAAACTCTCTCTCGCAGTCTCTCTCTCTCTCTCTCTCTGTCTCACACACACACACACACACACGTGGGAGCTACACACACACACACACACACACACAGGGGAGAAAATCAAGTTTCTAGGTCAGTCAAGCAGCCTGGGGCTGCTAAATTTGAATCCACCAATCAGAGAGGCTGTGTACTTTTTCCTTAAAACTGGTGCACTAAGTTCAGGCTTTTTACATACAGCACAAGAGAGAGACAGGATTTTGCAGTCTATTTCTCATAGTGAGAATTCCCCTCAAACAAACAGCCATAAATTTCTAACCGTGAGGGGCTAAAACAGTCATTCTTGAGACCATTTTATTCAGAAGACATGGAGAATCTTGAAATGCTGACCATTTAAAATAAAAATATGAAATATTAGAGATATATGACATAGATGATTGGTGGGCTTAGAAGCCATGAAGGTCCCAATATGCAAATTTAAATGTGCCAGGACTCAGATATGATTGGCTGGCTGGGAAGCCATGAAGGCAACAATATGCAAATTTGAATGTGCCAGGACTCAGATATGATTGGCTGGCTGGGAAGCCATGTGCAATATGCAAATTTGATGTGCCAGGACTCAGATATGATTGGCTGGCTGGGAACAGTCCTGATATGTAAAGGATTGGATGACTCCCTGGGGGCTGGCAGGAATACATAGAAATACTATGATTACCCAGAAAGGACTGCATTTAGTAGAAATACTATGTTTTAGCACAAATACTATAAAATGGCAGAAAATACTATAATTAAGCAGAAAATATTATATTAAGTACAAATCCTATAAAATAGCAGAAATAGTATGATTTAGCACAAATGCTGTATTTAGCACAAATCTTATAAAATAGCAGAAATAGTATGATTTAGCAGAAATGCTGTATTTAGCACAAATACTGAAAAGCAGCACAAATGCTATGACTTAGCACAATAGTAATAACTTAAATAGAAAAATTGGAAAAGCAAAATGGACAGCTGCAAAAAAGTCCCACAAGCACAGAGAGAGACACACACAGGATCAAATTCAGTCAACCAGTCTAAATATATTGAATTTAAATCATACAATAAGATGCTCCCATAAAACTCTCTCTCTCTCTCTCTCTCTCTCTCTCTCTCTCTCTCACACACACACACACACACACACACACACACACACACACACAGAGAAAATCAAGTTTCTAGGTCAGTCAAGCAGCCTGGGAGCTGCTAAATTTGAATCCACCAATCAGAGGCTGTGTACTTTTTCCCGCCAAAACAGGTGCAACCGTTTTTACACACACAGAGCACAGAGACAGGATTTCTGCAGTGAATTTCTCATAGTGAGGATTCCTCTCAAACAAATGGCCATAATTTCCTAACCGTAGGGGCTAGAACAGTCATTCTTACACCGTTTTGTTCAGAAGAGATGGGGAATCTTAAAGTGTTGACAATTTATCATTAAAATATGAATTATTGAAGATATTTGACTTCTAATGCACCATAACTGAGTAGAGGCAAAGCAAAATCTTCCTTGACTTGCCCTCAAACAACGCTTTCTAACTCTAAATCTATTTGGAGTATCGATATCATTCTTTCACCGTAAGAGACAGCAGGCTTTGGTGAACAGTCATGGAAATTTTCAGGTCTCTGTGGAAATCTATCAAAAAGATATGACGAGAGAGAAAAAAGTGTCTCATTTCCAGAGTTTGAAATCTGAAGAAATCTGAGCGAGGGACAATTTCCTACCCTCAAACAAGTCTAACTCATTTCAGAACGGTAATAGGTGAGAAAGAAATTCTTGAATTGTGAGCGTCAGGAGTGTCTGAAGATATACTGGGACAAGCCTCATGTTTTAACCCGGCCGTTGGGGAGATATGGCGATTGAATATGCCTCTCATTACAGAAATCAAGCGGTGATTTTGAACAAACTCTCCATTGACTTTCTATGGAGATTTTTGAGACTTTGTGTTGGTCTGAGGAGATTTGCCAAAATTCTATAAATCTCACAACAATGATAGTGACATTTTCTGAAAGCCAGCAAAAATACCTACGTTTTGATGTATAATTTGTGTGGGTTGAGTGGAAATTGAGCAAGTAGCAAGAAGTTGTTCGGACATGAAGAGAAAATTGCCAAAGGTACAGTGGCTCACTTAGAAGCCAACTGCATAGCAACCATAACAACGCATGTATTTTGTGAAAAATCACAAGATGAAACTCAAAACTTTAAGAGGATAAGATGAAAACGGTAACAGATATGAAAAAGCTGAATCATTCATGAATAGCCCAATAATTTGAGAACATTTTAAAGTTTGAATGGTTGTTCTACGTGAAAAGTAGAAAAAGTAGTTAAGTTTCAAAAACAAGCAAAATTTAGCAATTGCGGAAGTTTCCCATTCATTTCAATGGGACAAATTAAAGGAAAAAAAAACATAATATTTTTAAAAAGTATAACAGCAGAAAATACCAAAAGTCATTGCGGAAAGAGCAAAAATAGCAGAATAGTTTAAAATTTGAGCGGTGAAAATAGCACAAAAATTGTGGAAGTAGTTCTCTGTTAAAAAACGTCTGGAAGCAGTGAAGAATAATAATAATAATAGTAAAGAATAAAGAAACAGGAACTCAATAGTGTGGATGCTTAAACATCCACACAAAATTTGCATTTCCTGCGAAAATGCAGTGTGGATGCTTTAAAGCTGAAGCTGTCTGCTGAAACTAGCTGAAAAAGCTGAAAAGTTGCAGAAATTGTAAAAACTTTGCAGAAGCAAAGGAACTTTGCTAAAATGTAGTAACTTAGCAGAACTGCAATATCTTAGAGGAAACATAATACTTGGCAGAAATACAATAGCATAGCAGAACTTAGCAGAAATATTGTAACTTACCAGAAACACGATAACTTCTCAAAAATACAAAATTTAGGAGAAATTGTATAAGATAACAGAAAAGAATATATTTAGCCAAACATTCTTAAACATTACAGAAATACTATGATTTAGAAAAACAGTACAACATAGCAGAAATGCTGTGATTTACCAGAACACTGTAATATACTATGAATATTGTAATTTTATATAAATACTATGTTTTAACAAAAATACTCCAGTTTAGCACAAATATTATAACATAGCAGAAATACTATTCTATAGCAGAAATGCTATATTTAGAAAAAGAAAAATATAATATAGTAGAAATACTATGATTTAGCTGAAATCCTACAATATAGCTTAATAACAATGATTTAGAACAGATACTATGATTGAGCAGAATAGTAATAACTTAAGTGAAAATATTGGAAAGGTAAAATGACAAGCTGAATAAAAAGGAACATGGTTAAGTTAAACAAAAACTATTTTTTATTCACCTGTGAAAAAAAATAAAAAACAAAAATAAAAAAATAAGAAAAGCCAACAGATAGAAGAAAATCAAATAAGATAACAAGTCAACAAATACATAGAAAATCAAATATAGATACACAAATGTACAGAGAGAGACACACACAAACAGGGTCTATGCCAGTCAACCAGTCTGAATATATTATATTTTTATCCAACAATGAGATACTTTAACCCTAAAAAAAGGTCTTTGTGTGTGTCTTTCTCTCTCTCTCACACACACACTGTCTCTCTCACACACACACACACACACACACACACACACACACACACACACACACACACACACAGCAGCAGCAGCAAGTGAACAGGGGCTGTTAACAGCATGTTTCTAGGTCAGTCTTGCAGCTGGGAGCTGCTCAATTTGAATCCACCAATCAGAGAGGTGTGTGCTTTTCCCGCCAAAACTGGTGCACCAAGTGCAGGCTTTACACATGCAGCACAGAGAGACAGGATTTTTGCAGTCTATTTCTCATAGTGAATTTCCCTCAAACAAACAGCCATGAATTTCTAACCGGACTAGGGGCTAAAACAGTCATTCTTAGACCATTTTATTCAGAAGACATGGGAGAATCTTGAAATGTTGACCATTTAAAATAAAATATGAAATATCATAGATATATGACATAGATGATTGGTTGTCTTAGGAAGCCATGAAGGCCCCAATATGCAAGTTTGAATGTGCCAGGCCTAAGATATGATTGGCTGGCTGGGAAGCCATGAAGGCAACAATATGCAAATTTGAATGTGCCAGGCCTCAGATATGATTGATTGTCTTAGAAGCCATATAAATAGCAGTAAAACTGTACTATGATTTGGTAGAAAAACTATAATTAATCAAAAATACTATATTTGGCAGAAATACTATTTTATTAGCAGAAACACTATATTTAGCACAAATCTTATGAAATAGCAGAAATAGTATGATTTAGCAGAAATGCTGTATTTAGCACAAATACTGAAAAACAGCAGAAATGCTATGACTTAGCACAATAGTAATAACTTAAATAGAAAAATTGGAAAAGCAAAATGGACAGCTGAAAAAATCCTGAACATGCTAAGGGTCCCTCAAATGTAATTGTGAAATGAAAAAAAATCAGCAGCAAAAAAAAGTATAACAGTCACACAATCACAAATATGGAAACATATGGAAACACACATGCACAGAGAGACACACACAGGATCAAATTCAGTCAACCAGTCTAAATATATTGAATTTAAATCAGACAGACAGACAGACAGACAGCAGCATCTCAAGTGAACAGGGGCTGTTAACAGCATCTCTCTAGGTCTCAAACAGCACACACAGCTTCACACACACACATCCACAATCAGACACTGTGCTGTGCTTTCCAGTCCAACAAGTCACTAAAAGTGCAGGCTTTACACAGCTTACAAGAGAGAGACCAATTTTTGCAGTCTATTTCTCCCATAGTGAAATTCCTCTCAAACAAACAGCCATAAATTTCTAACCGTTACACATAAAACAGTCATTCTTAGACCATTTATTCAGAAGAGTGGGGAATCTTGAAATGCTGACCATTTAAAATAAAAATATGAAATATTAGAGATATATGACATAGATGATTGGTGGGCTTAGAAGCCACGAAAGGTCCCAATATGCAAATTTAAATGTGCCAGGACTCGAGATATGATTGGCTGGCTGGGAAGCCAGACGGTCCCAATATGCAAATTTGAATGTGCCAGGACTCAGATATGATTGGCTGGCTGAGAAGCATTTAAGGTCCCAATATGCAAATTTGAATATGCCAGGACTCAGATATGATTGGCTGGCTGAGAAGCCATGAAAGGTCCCAATATGCAAATTTGAATGTGCCAGGACTCAGATATGATTGGCTGGCTGGGAAGCCATGAAGGCAACAATATGCAAATTTGAATGTGCCAGGACTCAGATATGATTGCTGCTGGGTGGGAAGCCATGAATGCCCCAATATGCAAATTTAAATGTGCCAGGACTCAGATATGATTGGCTGGCTGAGAAGCCATGAAGGTCCCAATATGCAAATTTGAGTGTGCCAGGACTCAGATATGATTGGCTGGCTGGGGAAACCGTCAGGTCCTGATATGTAAATTTGAATATGCCAGGACTGACTCCCTGGGGACCTAGCAGAAATATATAGAAATACAATGATTACCCAGAAATCCTGCATTTAGTAGAAATACTATGTTTTAGCACAAATACTATAAAATAGCAGAAATACTATAATTAAGCAGAAATATTATATTAGTACAAATCTATAAAATAGCAGAAATAGTATGATTTAGCACAAATGCTGTATTTGCACAAATCTTATAAAATAGCAGAAATAGTATGATTTACTCAGAAATGCTGTATTTAAGCACAAATACTGAAAAGCAACACAAATGCTATGACTTAGCACAATAATAATAACTTAAATAGAAAAATTGGAAAAGCAAAATGGACAGCTGCAAAAAGGTCCCACAAGCACAGAGAGACACACACACAGGATCAAATTCAGTCAACCAGTCTAAATATATTGAAATCCACCAATCAGAGGCTGTGCACTTTTTCCCGCCAAAACAGGTGCATGCAGCACAGAGAGACACAGGATTTTTGCAGTCTATTTCTCATAATGACGACTCCCCTCAAACAAATGACCATAATTTCCTAACTATAGGGGCTAGAACGGTCATTCTTACACCGCTTTTGTTCAGAAGAGATGGGGAATCTTAAAGTGTTGACAATGTATCATTAAAATATGAATTATTAAAGATATTTGACTTCTAATGCACCATAACTGAGTAGAGCAAAGCAAAAACTGCCTTGACTTGCCCTCAAACAACGCTTTCTAACTCTAAATCTATTTGGAGTATTGATATCATTCTTTCACCGTAAGAGACAGCAGGCTTTGGTGAACAATCATGGAAATTTTCAGGTCTCTGTGGAAATCCAACAAAAAGTTATGACGAGAGAAAAAAGTGGTTCATTTCAGAGTTTGAAATCTGAAGAAATCTGAGCGAAGGACCAATTTCCTACGCTCAAACAAGTGTAACTCATCTCAGAACGGTAATAGGTGAGAAAAAAATTCTTGAATTGTGAGCGTCAGGAGTGTCTGAAGATATACTGGGACAAGCCTCATGTTTTAACTTCGCTTCGTTAAGGAGATATGACGATTCGAATATGCCTCTCATTACAGAAATCAAGCGGTGATTTTGAACAAACTCTCCATTGACTTTCTATGGAGAGTTTTCAGACTTTGTGTTGCTCTGAGGAGATTTGCCAAAATTCTATAAGTCTCACAACAATGATGGTGACATTTTCGGAAAGCCAGCAAAAATACCTACGTTTTGATGTATAATTTGTGGAAGTTGAGTGAAAATTGAGCAAGTAGCAAGAAGTTGTTCGGACATGAAGAAGACTGCGAAACCTACAGTGGCACACTGGAAGCCAAGTGCATAGCAACCATAACAACGCATGTATTTTGTGAAAAATCACAATTTTCCAACTCAAAACTTTAAGAGGCATAAAAATAAAACGGTAAAAGATTTGAAAAATCTGATTTATTCCTGAATAGCCCAATAATTTTAGAACATTTTAAAGTTTGAATGGTTGTTCTACGTGAAAGTAGGAAAAAGTAGTTAAGTTTCAAAAACAAGCAAAATTTAGCAGAATTGCAGAAGTTTCCCATTCATTTCAATGGGACAAATTAAAGGAAAAAAAGTAGAATATTTTAAAAAGTATAACAGTAATAAACACCAAAAGATATAGCGATCATTAGCAGAAATAGCAGAATAGTTTAAAATTTGAGCGGTGAAAATCGGCTGAAAATTGTGGAAGTAGTTAAGTGCCAAAAAAAGTGAAAAAGTGGCAACTAGAATAATAATAATAAAGTATAAAGAATAAAGAGAAACAGGAACTCAATAGTGTGGATGCTTAAAGCATCCACACAATAAAGAGAAACAGGAACTCAATAGTGTGGATGCTTAAAGCATCCACACAACTAAAAAATTTGCATTTCCTGCGAAAATGCAGTGTGTGGATGCTGTAATGCTGAAGCTGTCTGCTGAAACTAGCAGAAAAAGCTGAAAAGTTGCAGAATTTGTAAAAACTTTGCAGAAGAAAAGGAACTTTGCTAAAATGTAGTAACTTAGCAGAACTGCAATATCTTAGAGGAAACATAATACTTGGCAGAAATACAATAGCATAGCAGAACTTAGCAGAAATATTGTAACTTACCAGAAACACGATAACTTCTCAAAAATACAAGAATTTAGGAGAAATAGTATAAGATAACAGAAAGAATATATTTAGCCAAACATTCTTAAACATTACAGAAATACTATGATTTAGAAAAACAGTACAACATAGCAGAAATGCTGCGATTTACCAGAGACACTGTAATTTACTATTAATATTGAAATTTTTTTTAAAAATACTATGTTTTAGCAAAAATACTGTAATTTGAAGGAAATACTATCATTCGGCAGAAATACTATGTTTCAGCAGAAATACTCTGGTTTAGCACAAATATTATAACATAGCAGTAATACAATTATATAGCAGAAATGCTATATTTAGAAAGAAAAAATATAATATAGTAGAAATACTATGATTTAGCAGAAATACTGTAATCAGCACATATACTGTAACATGACAGAAATTCCTCCACTTAGTAGTAATACTGTAACATAAAACAAATGTTATGATTTGGCACAAAAACCATAATTTGGCAAAATACTATGATTTAGCAGAAATACTATGATTGAGCAGAAGTACTAAGATGTAGTAAAAGTACTTTGATTTAACAGAAATACAATTATGGAGGAGTAATACTTTAAAATGGGAGAAATATTGATACACACACACATACACAGAGCCTAAAGGGAAGAGTATTTGTGCCATGGAGTGTTAACAAGAATCTGAGGTCCATATTAGAAAAGCTGCTAAAATCATAAAAGTTTGCAGAATTGTAATAAATGATGAATATCAATTACTGGTCTGTGATAGTGTATTAATTTGTAGGGAAAAAAACATGTTGCCCAAGGTGTAATTGAACCCACGACCTTTGGGTTGCAGACCTGTGTCATTACCAACTGTGCCACTGGGAAAGAGAGCGCACGCCTGGAAAACAGGGTGATGAGCAGTCAGAATTAGATTGCAGTGAGAGGCGAAAAACACAGTTTTTTGGAGTTACAAAACGTCGTGTAACTCAAAAACTAGGTGGACTAGAAGTATAAGTCTTGTACTGGGTGAATCAGCGTACTTTCGTGTACTTTGACTGTGATTTGCATTGCTCTTTGTACATCTGTCGCTGAGATATGACGAGAGAAGAAAGGGCAGACCTCAGACATGATTGGCTGGCTGGGAAGCCGTGCAGGCCCTGATATGTAAATTTTATATGTATCAGTCCTCACAGAGGATTAGCTGCCTGGGGACCTGGCAGAAATATATACAAATAGTATGATTAAGCATAAATACTACATTTAGTAGAAATACTATGTTTTAGCACAAATACTATAAAATGGCAGAAATACTATAATTAAGCAGAAATACTATATTTGGCAGAAACACTATATTTAGTACAAATCTTATGAAATAGCAGAAATAGTATGATTTAGCAGAAATGCTGTATTTGGCACAAATCTCATAAAATAGCAGAAATAGTATGATTTAGCAGAAATGCTGTATTTAGCACAAATACTGAAAAGCAGCAGAAATGCTATGACTTAGCACAACAGTAATAACTTATAGAAAAATTGGAAAAGCAAAATGGACAGCTGGAAAAATCCTGAACATGCTATGGGTCCCTCAAATCTAATTGTTAATTGAAAAAAATCAGCAAAAAGTATAACAGTCACACAATCACAAATATGGGCACATATGGAAACACACATGCACAGAGAGACACACACAGGACCAAATTCAGTCAACCAGTCTAAATATATTGAATTTAAGTGATATAATAAGATGCTCCCATCAAAGGGCTCTCTCTCGCTCTCTCTCTCTCTCTCTCTCTCTCACACACACACACACACACACACACACACACACACACACACACAGAGAGCCTAAGGGAATAGTATTTGTGCCATGGAGTGTTAACAAGAATCTGAGGTCCATATTACAAAAGCTGCTAAAATCATAAAAGGTTGCAGAATTGTAATAAATGATGAATATGAATTAGTGGTCTGTGATAGTGTATTAATTTGTAGGAAAAACACATGTTGCCCAAGGTGTAATTGAACCCACGACCTTTGGGTTGCAGACCTGTGTCATTACCAACTGCGCCACTGGGAAAGAGAGCGCGCCTGGAAAACAGGGTGATGAGCAATCAGAATCAGATTGCGGTGAGAGGCGAAAACGCCGCTTTTTTGCAGTTACAAAACGTCGTGTAACTCAAAAACTAGGTGGACTAGAAGCATAATTCTTGTACTGGGTGAATCAGCGTACGTTCGTGTACTTTGACTGTGATTTGCATTGCTCTTTGTACATCTGTCGCTGAGATATGACGAGAGAAGAAAGGGCAGACCCCAGATATGATTGGCTGGCTGGGAAGCCGTGCAGGCCCTGATATGTATTTGTATGTATCAGTCCTCACAGAGGATTAGCTGCCTGGGGACCTGGCAGAAATATATAGAAATAGTATGATTAAGCATAAATACTACATTTAGTAGAAAAACTATATTAAGCACAAATCCTATAAAAAGCAGAAATACTATATTAAGCAATATAAATATCCTCTAAAATCCTATAAAAAGCAGTAAAACTGTACTATGATTTGGTAGAAAAACCCTAATTAATCAAAAATACTAAATTTGGCAGAAATAGCAGAAACACTATATTTAGCACAAATCTTATGAAATAGCAGAAAGAGTATGATTTAGCAGAAATGCTGTATTTAGCACAAATCTCATAAAATAGCAGACATAGTATGATTTTGCAGAAATGCTGTATTTAGCACAAATACTGAAAAGCAGCAGAAATGCTATGACTGAACACAATAGTAATAACTTAAATAGAAAAATTGGAAAAGCAAAATGGACAGCTGAAAGAATCCTGAACATGCTAAGGGTCCCTCAAATGTAATTGTTAAATGAAAAAATCAGCAAAAAAAAAGTATAACAGTGACACAATCACAAATATGGACACATATGGAAACACACATGCACAGAGAGACACACACAGGATCACATTCAGTCAACCAGTCTAAATATATTGAATTTAAATCATATAATAAAAACTCTCTCTCGCCCTCCTTTCTCTCTCTCTCTGTCACACACACACACACACACACACACACACACACACACACACACACAGGAGAGACAAGCAAGTTTCTAGGTCAGTCAAGTAGCCTGGGAGCTGCTAAATTTGAATCCACCAATCAGAGAGGCTGTGTACTTTTTCCCGCCAAAACAGGTGCAGCCGTTTTACACACACAGAGCACAGAGACAGGATTTCTGCAGTGTATTTCTCATAGTGAGGATTCCTCTCAAACAAATGGCCATAATTTCCTAACCGTAGGGGCTAGAATGGTCATTCTTACACCGTTTTGTTCAGAAGAGATGGGGAATCTTAAAGTGTTGACACTTTATCATTAAAATATGAATTATTAAAGATATTTGACTTCTAATGCACCATAACTGAGTAGAGGCGAAGCAAAAACTGCCTTGACTTGCCCTCAAACAACGCTTTCTAACTCTAAATCTATTTGGAGTATCAATATCATTCTTTCACCGTAAGAGACAGCAGGCTTTGGTGAACAGTCATGGAAATTTTCAGGTCTTTGTGGAAATCCATGAAAAAGATATGACGAGAGAAAAAAGTGCCTCATTTCTAGAGTTTGAAATCTTAAGAAATCTGAGCGAAGGACGAATTTCCTACCCTCAAAAAAACCCAATTCATGGCCAAATGGTAATAGATGAGAAAAAAATTCTTGAATTGTGAGCGTCAGGAGTGTCTGAAGATATATTGGCACAAGCCTCATGTCTTAACTTCGCTTCGTTCGGGAGATATGACGATTCGAAAATGCCTCTCATTACAGAAATCAAGCGGTGATTTTAAACGAACTCTCCATTGACTTTCTATGGGATTTTGGGACTTTGTGTTGGTCTGAGGAGATTTGCCAAAATTCTATAAATCCCACAACAATGATAGTGACATTTTCTGAAAGCCAGCAAAAATACCTACGTTTTGATGTATAATTTGTGTGGGTTGAGTGAAAATTGAGTGAGTAGCAAGAAGTTGTTCGGACATGAAGAGAAGATTGAAAAAGGAAGAGTGGCTCACTTAGAACCAACTGCATAGCAACCATAACAACGCATGTATTTTCTGAAAAATCAGAAAAATGAATCTCAGAACTTAAAGAGGGATAAGATGAAAATGGTAACAGATATGAAAAAGCTGAATCAGACAGGAATAGCCCAATAATTTGTGAACATTTTAAAGTTTAAATGGCTGTTCTAAGTGAAAGTATGAGGAAGTAGTTAAGTTTCAAAAACAAGCAAGTTTTAGCAGAATTTTGGAAGTTTTCCATTCATTTCAATGGGACAAAAATTGCATAAAAGCTTAATATTTTAAAAGTATAACAGCAAAAAATACCAAAAGTCATAGCACACTTTAGCAGAAATAGCAGAATAGTTTAAAATTTGAACAGTGAAAATCGGCTGAAAATTGTGGCACTAGTTAAACAGCAAAAAACGTACGGAAGCAACTTGAAGAATAACTAGAAAAATTTGCATTTCCTGCGAAAATGCAGTGTGGATGCTGGAACGCTGAAGCTGTCTGCTGAAACTAGCTGAAAAAGCTGAAAAGTTGCAGAAATTGCAAAAACTTTGCGGAAGCAAAGGAACGTTGCTAAAATGTAGTAACTTAGCAGAACTGCAATATCTTAGAGGAAACATAATACTTGGCAGAAATACAATAGCATAGCAGAACTTAGCAGAAATATTGTAACTTACCAGAAACACGATAACTTCCCAAAAATACAAGAATTTCGGAGAAATAGTATAAGATAACAGAAAGAATATATTTAGCCAAACATTCTTAAACATTACAGAAATACTACTCTATAGCAGAAATGATATATTTAGAAAGAAAAATATAATATAGTAGAAATACTATGATTTAGCAGAAATCCTACAATATAGCTGAATAACAATGATTTAGAACAGATACTATGATTGAGCAGAATAGTAATAACTTAAGTGAAAATATTGGAAAGGTAAAATGACAAGCTGAATAAAAAGGAACATGGTTAAGTTTGCTCAAAACTAATTTTTGTTCACCTGTGAAAAAATAAAATAAAAATACATTTAGAAATACAAATAAGAACAGCCAACAGATACACACAAAATTAAATATGGATACACAAATCAACAAATACACATAAAATCAAATATGGATACACAAATGTACAGAGACAGAGACACACGGAGGGTCTATGCCAGTCAACCAGTCTGAATATATTATATTTTTTTCCAACAATGAGATGCTGCCCTAAAGAGGGTCTCTCTCTCTCTCTCTCTCTCTCTCTCTCTGCACACACACACACACACACACACACACACACGATCCAATTCAGTCAACCAGTCTAAATATATTGAATTTGAATCTTACAATGAGATCATCCCATAAAAAGGCTCTCTCTCTCTCTCTCTCTCTCTCTCTCTCTCTCTCACACACACACACACACACACACACACACACACACACACACACACAGAGGGAGAGAGAAGAAACTTTCTAGGTCAGTCAAGCAGCCTGGGAGCTGCTGAATTTGAATCCACCAATCAGAGAGGCTGTGTACTTTTTCCCGCCAAAACAGGTGCAGCCGTTTTTACGTATTTGTGCCAAAACATAGTGTTTCTGCCATATTGTGGTACTACTACATTACAACATGAATACGGATTAAAGACGAAAGAAACTGGCACCAAATTCCTCCACTACAAACCAGTCTGATACCACTTCTTTGCAGTGTTCACGTTTACTAAGGCACTACCCAAAAGGCGCCACAAGAGGGCACTCCAACACAAGAGATGACCTATGTACACTGATGCACTTAGTAACAGTCAGCCTCCTTGAATTGGCAGAAATACTGTGATTTAGTAGTAATACTATGATGTTGCAGACATAGTATGTTTTTGCACTACTCATTTGTAGTGAAAAAATTAGCAATATAAATTACAGGTCTGTGAAAGTGTATAAATTTGTAGTGAAAAAAAATGTTGACCAAGGTGGGATTGAACCCACGACCTTTGAGCTGCAGAGCTGTGTCATTACTGATTGCGCCACCTGGAAAGAGGGCGGGCAGCTGAAAAACAAAGACATCAGCAATCAGAAATAAAAGAGATTTCTGTTGAAAACACCTGAAAAAGCTGGGATTTGTGCTGAAAAGGGTGAAAAAACTCAATTCTGCTGAAACGGGTGAAGAAGAGGTGTTGGACTGTTGAGAAGAGTTAAATAAGTTGAACAGATATGTTTGGGTACAGATACTATGATTTGGTAATAATACTGTGTTTTAGCACAACTCCTGAGATTTGATTGAAATAATATGATTTAGAAGAAATATTATGACTTTGTACAAATACAATGTTTTGGCACAAATACCATGATATGGCAAAAATACTATGATTTAGCAGAAATACTATGATTGAGCAGAAGTACTAAGATGTAGTAAAAGTACTTTGATTTAACAGAAATGCAATTATGGAGGAGTAATACTTTAAAATGGGAAAAATATTGATACACACACAGATACACAGAGCCTAAAGGGAACAGTATTTGTGCCATGGAGTGTTAAGAAGAATCTGAGGTCCATATTAGAAAAGCTGCTAAAATCATAAAACTTTGCAGAATTGTAATAAATGATGAATATGAATTACTTGTCTGTGATAGTGTATTAATTTCTAGGAAAAAAAAAAATGTTGACCAAGGTGGAATTGAACCCGTGATCTTTAGGCTGCCGACCGGCGTCATTACCAACTGTGCCACTGGGAAAGAGAGCAGCGGTTTGGAAACGGGAAATGAACTGTCAGATTTAGATCGCGGTGAGAGGCGTAAACGCCGATTTTGGAGTTACAAAACGTCATGTAACTCCAAAACTAGGTGGGATAGAAGCACAATTCTTGTACTGGGTGAATCAGCAGACTTTGCTGAACTTTCACTGCGATTTTCATTGCTCCTTTTACCTCCGTCACGGAGATATGATGAGAGAAGAAACGGCTTCATTTTCAGAGTTTGAAAAGTGAGAGGAGGACAGATTTCCACCCTCAAACAAACGTAATTTATGGCTTAACAGTAAGATGACTGTAAAACTGCTCTATGATTTACATGAAATACTTTGTTTTAGAAGAAATTCTATAATCTAGCAAAAAGCACTACAGCATAGCAGAAGTTATATCACTGAGCAGATTTACTAGGATTTAGCACAAACACTATGATTTGGCTCAAAAATCTTTATTTTGCAGTTATATTATGATTTGGCAGAAATACTATGAGCAGTAATAATATAACAGTACATAATACTGTTATTTTGTGGAAATACAATGCTTTATCACAAATACCATGATATGGCAAAAATACTATGATTCAGCAGAAATACTATGATTGAGCAGAAGTACTAAGATGTAGTAAAAGTACTTTGATTTAACAGAAATGCAATTATGGAGGAGTAATACTTTAACATGGGAGAAATATTGATACACACACACACACACAGAGAGCAAAGTGTGCAGAGGCTGTTGAGAGTCTGGGCTTGGCATATCTAGGTCAGCTAAATTGGCTGCACCTGCTGTAATCAGCACTTACACAGACAGACACAGAGAGCTATGGGTTTTCTTCAGTGTATTTCTCACATTCAGGACTCCCCTCGAACAAATGGCCATAATTTCCTAACCGTAGGGGCTAGAATGCTCATTCTAACACCGTTTTGTTCAGAAGAGATGGGGAATCTGCAGGTCTTCATAATTCAGCGATAAAATATAAATTATTGAAGATATATGACTTGTAATACACTGTAACTGAGTAGAGGCAAAGCAAAAGTGCCTTGACTTGCCCTCAAACAATGCTTTCTAACTCTAAATCTATTTGGAGTATCGATATCATTCTTTCACTGTAAGAGACAGCAGGCTTTGGCGAACAGTCATGGAAATTTTCAGGTCTGTGTGGAAATCCATCAAAAGATATGACGAGAGAAAAAAGTGCCTCATTTCCAGAGTTTGAAATCTGAAGACATCTGAGCGAGGGACGAATTTCCTACCCTCAAACAAACCCAATTCATGGCCAAATGGTAATAGGTGAGAAAGAAATTCTTGAATTGTGAGCGTCAGGAGTGTCTGAAGATATACGGGACAAGCCTCATGTCTTAACTTCGCTTCGTTAAGGAGATATGACGATTCGAATATGCCTCTCATTACAGAAATCAAGCGGTGATTTTGAACAAACTCTCCATTGACTTTCTATGGAGAGTTTTCAGACTTTGTGTTGGTCTGAGGAGATTTGCCAAAATTCTATAAATCTCACCACCATGATAGTGACATTTTCTGAAAGCCAGCAAAAATACCTACGTTTTGATGTATAATTTGTGGAAGTTGAGTGAAAATTGAGCAAGTAGCAAGAAGTTGTTCGGACATGAAGAGAAGACTGCGAAACCTACAGTGGCACACTGAAAGCCAAGTGCATAGCAACCATAACAACGCATGTATTTTGTGAAAAATCACAATTTTGCAACTCAAAACTTTAAGAGGGATAAAAATAAAACGGTAAAAGATTTGAAAAGCTGATTTATTCCTGAATAGCCCAATAATTTGAGAACATTTTAAAGTTTGAATGGTTGTTCTACGTGAAAGTAGGAAAAAGTAGTTAAGTTTCAAAAACAAGCAAGTTTTAGCAGAATTGCGGACGTTTCCCATTCATTTCAATGGGACAAATTAAAGGAAAAAAGTGTAATAATTTAAAAAGTATAAGAGTGAAAAATACCAAAAGATATAGCGTACATTAGCAGAAATAGCAGAATAGTTTAAAATTTGAACGGTGAAAATCGGCTGAAAATTGTGGAAGTAGTTAAGTGCCAAAAAGTGTACGGAACGCAACTAGAATAATAATAATAAAGAATAAAGAGAAACAGGAAAACAATAGTGTGGATGCCTTAAAGCATCCACACAACTAGAAAAATTTGCATTTCCTGCGAAAATGCAGTGTGGATGCTTTAAAGCTGAAGCTGTCTGCTGAAACTAGCTGAAAAAGCTGAAAAGTTGAAATTGTAAAAAGTTTGCAGAAGCAAAGGAACTTTGCTAAAATGTAATAACTTAGCAGAACTGCAATATCTCAGAGGAAACAATACTTGGCAGAAATACAATAGCATAGCAGAACTAAGGAGAAATATTGTAACTTACCAGAAACATGATAACTTCTCAAAAATACGAGAATTTAGGAGAAATAGTATAAGATAACAGAAAGAATATATTTAGTAAAAATACTTAAACATTACAGAAACACTATGATTTAGAAAAATAATACAACATAGCAGAAATACTGTGATTTACCAGAGACACTGTGATGAACTATGAATATTGTAATTTTAAATTAAAACTATGTTTTAGCACAAATACTATAATTTGGCAGAAATACTATGTTTCAGCACAAATACTCTGGTTTAGCACAAATATTATAACATAGCAGAATACACTTATATAGCAGAAATGCTATATTTAGAAAGAAAAATATAATATAGTAGAAATACTATGATTTAGCAGAAATACTGTAATCAGCACATATACTGTAACATGACAGAAATTCCTCCACTTAGTAGTAATACTATAACATAAGACAAATGTTATGATTTGGCACAAAAACCAAGATTTGGCCAAATACTATGATTTATGTTGCACACTTGGACAAATGACACTTCCAGGCGTGCATGAGTTCAGAATTGTTCTGTTTACTTGCTCATTTGCAACTGCAAATACAAAACACAAGCACTTCAGTTAGCGTAGCTGCACTCTGCAGGCTATCTGTGCAATAAAACACACAGGACAACTTTTACACATAACTACTGAACCTGTCTTAACAGAGCACTCATTTACTCAGTATTTTCCTACCAATGTTCATATTACAATATTCTGCACATTCGCATACTCCTCCAACTAGTATTGTTGCGCATAGAGACTGCCCTCTCGATCCCCTTATTAATCATTAGCGATGTGATATTCCGTTTAACACCAGTTCAGGTACATCATGTAAATCACAAACTCCGTCATTAGCGTTGTGTTCCATTAATGACAGTACCTTACTCTAATACATTTCTCATCGTCAACATCATTCCATTTATACATCACATCACTTGTGCTCACCTGCAAATACAAAACACAAGCACTTCAGTTAGCGTAGCTGCACTCTGCAGGCTATCTGTGCAATAAAACACACAGGACCCCAAAGCTGCCCGATTCAGTGCCTGCGTGAGCACCACCCGTGGGAATCATCATTGACCAGAATATTCTAGCTGGATTGCCAGTGAGCACAGTATGTACAGAAATAGTAATAAAGAATTGAATGCATAACGTGACAATGATAAGAATGCATGAAATTATGGAGAGGGGGGGGGCAATATCTATTACAATACTTCCATCTGTGTCCACCCATTACATGAGTCCCACATTTAGCAGAAATACTATGATTGAGCAGAAGTACTAAGATGTAGTAAAAGTACTTTGATTTAACAGAAATACAATTATGGAGGAGTAATACTTTAAAATGGGAGAAATATTGATACACACACACATACACAGAGCCTAAAGGGAACAGTATTTGTGCCATGGAGTGTTAACAAGAATCTGAGGTCCATATTAGAAAAGCCGCTAAAATCATAAAAGTTTGCAGAATTGTAATAAATGATGAATTTGAATTAGTGGTCTGTGATAATGTATTAATTTGTAGCAAAAAAAAACATGTTGCCCAAGGTGTAATTGAACCCACGACCTTTGGGTTGCAGACCTGTGTCATTACCAACTGCGCCACTGGGAAAGAGAGCGGCGAGCGCCTGGAAAACAGGGTGATGAGCAGTCAGAATTAGATTGCGGTGAGAGGCGAAAAACGCTGTTTTGGAGTTACAAAATGTCGTGTAACTCAAAAACTAGGTGGACTAGAAGCATAATTCTTGTACTGGGTGAATCAGCGGACTTTGGTGTACTTTGACTGTGATTTGCATTGCTCTTTGTACATCTGTCGCTGAGATATGACGAGAGAAGAAAGGGCAGACCTCAGATATGATTGGCTGGCTGGGAAGCCGTGCCATATGTAAATTTTATATGTATCAGTCCTCACAAAGGATTAGCTGCCTGGGGACCTGGCAGAAATATATACAAATAGTATGATTAAGCATAAATACTACATTTAGTAGAAATACTATGTTTTAGCACAAATCCTATAAAATGGCAGAAATACTATAATTAAGCAGAAATACTATATTTGGCAGAAACACTATATTTAGTACAAATCTTATGAAATAGCAGAAATAGTATGATTTAGCAGAAATGCTGTATTTAGCACAAATACTGAAAAGCAGCAGAAATGCTATGACTCAACACAATAGTAATAACTTAAATAGAAAAATTAGATAAGCAAAATGGACAGCTGGAAAAATCCTGAACATGCTAAGGGTCCCTCAAATGTAATTGTTAAATGAAAAAAAAAATCAGCAAAAAAAGTATAACCGTCACACAATCACAAATATGGACACATATGGAAACACACATGCACAGAGAGACACACACAGGACCAAATTCAGTCAACCAGTCTAAATATATTGAATTTAAATCATACAATAAGATGCTCCCATCCAAAGGCTCACACACACACACACACACACACACACACACACACACACACACACACACACACACAGCAGCAGCAGCAGCAGCAAGTGAACAGGCGCTGTTAACAGCATGTTTCTAGGTCAGTCAAACAGCTGTGAGCTTCTCAATTTGAATCCATCAATCAGAGAGTCTGTGTGCTTTTTCCCGCCAAAACAGGTGCACTAAGTGCAGGCTTTTACAGCACAGAGAGAGACAGGATTTTTGCAGTCTATTTCGCATAGTGAGGACTCCCCTCAAACAAACAGCCATAAATTCCTAAACGTAGGGGCTAAAACAGTCATTCTTAGACTGTTTTGTTCATAAGACATGGGAGAATCTTGAAATGTTGACCATTTAAAATAAAAATATGAAATATCATAGATATATGACATAGATTATTGGTTATCTAAGAAGCCATGAAGGCAACAATATGCAAATTTGAATGTGCAAGCTCAGATATGATTGGTTGTCTTAGAAGCCATATAAAAGCAGTAAAACTGTACTATGATTTGGTAGAAAAGCTATAATTAATCAAAATACTATACTTGGCAGAAATACTATTTTTAGCAGAAACACTATATTTAGCACAAATCTTATGAAATAGCAGAAATATTATGATTTAGCAGAAATGCTGTATTTGGCACAAATCTCATAAAATAGCAGAAATAGTATTATTTAGCAGAAATGCTGTATTTAGCACAAATACTGAAAAGCAGCAGAAATGCTATGACTTAGCACAACAGTAATAACTTATAGAAAAATTGGAAAAGCAAAATGGACAGCTGAAAAAATCCTGAACATGCTAAGGGTCCCTCAAATCTAATTGTTAAATGAAAAAAAAAAAAAATCAGCAAAAAAGTATAACAGTCACACAATCACAAATATGGACACATATGGAAACACACATGCACAGAAAGACACACACAGGATCAAATTCAGTCAACCAGTCTAAATATATTGAATTTAAATCATATAATAAGATGCTCCCATAAAAACTCTCTCTCGCCCTCTCTTTCTCTCACTCACACACACACACACACACACACACACACACACACACATACACAGAGCCTAAAGGGAACAGTATTTGTGCCATGGAGTGTTAACAAGAATCTGAGGTCCATATTAGAAAAGCTGCTAAAATCATAAAAGTTTGCAGAATTGTAATAAATGATCAATATGAATTAGTGGTCTGTGATAGTGTATTAATTTGTAGGGAAAAAACACATGTTGCCCAAGGTGTAATTGAACCCACGACCTTTGGGTTGCAGACCTGTGTCATTACCAACTGCGCCACTGGGAAAGAGAGCAAGCGCCTGGAAAACAGGGTGATGAGCAGTCAGAATTAGATTGCGGTGAGAGGCGAAAACCGCCGTTTTTTTGGAGTTACAAAACGTCATGTAACTCAAAAACTAGGTGGACTAGAAGCATAATTCTTGTACTGGGTGAATCAGCGGACTTTGGTGTACTTTGACTGTGATTTGCATTGCTCTTTGTACATCTGTCGCTGAGATATGACGAGAGAAGAAAGGGCAGACCTCAGATATGATTGGCTGGCTGGGAAGCCGTGCAGGCCCTGATATGTATTTGTATGTATCAGTCCTCACAGAGGATTAGCTGCCTGGGGACCTGGCAGAAATATATACAAATAGTATGATTAAGCATAAATACTACATTTTTAGAAAACTATATTAAGCACAAATCCTATAAAAAGCAGAAATACTATATTAAGCAATATAAATATCCTCTAAAATCCTATAAAAAGCAGTAAAACTGTACTATGATTTGGTAGAAAAACCCTAATTAATCAAAAATACTAAATTTGGCAGAAATACTATATTTAGCACAAATCTTATAAAATAGCAGAAATAGTATGATTTAGCAGAAATGCTGTATTTAGCACAAATCTCATAAAATAGCAGACATAGTATGATTTTGCAGAAATGCTGTATTTAGCACAAATACTGAAAAGCAGCAGAAATGCTATGACTCAACACAATAGTAATAACTTAAATAGAAAAATTGGAAAAGCAAAATGGACAGCTGAAAGAATCCTGAACATACTAAGGGTCCCTCAAATGTAATTGTTAAATGAAAAAATCAGCAAAAAAAAAAGTATAACAGTGACACAATCACAAATATGGACACATATGGAAACACACATGCACAGAGAGACACACACAGGATCAAATTCAGTCAACCAGTCTAAATATATTGAATTTAAATCATATAATAAGATGCTCCCATAAAAACTCTCTCTCGCCCTCCCTTTCTCTCTCTCTCTGTCACACACACACACACACACACACAGAGCCTAAAGGGAACAGTATTTGTGCCATGGAGTGTTAACAAGAATCTGAGGTCCATATTACAAAAGCTGCTAAAATCATAAAAGGTTGCAGAATTGTAATAATTGATGAACATGAATTAGTGGTCTGTGATAGTGTATTAATTTGTAGGGAAAAAACACATATTGCCCAAGGTGTAATTGAACCCATGACCTTTGGGTTGCAGACCTGTGTCATTACCAACTGCGCCACTGGGAAAGAGAGCGAGCGCCTGGAAAACAGGGTGATGAGCAGTCAGAATTAGATCGCGGTGAGAGGCAAAGAGCGCCGTTTTTTGGAGTTACAAAACGTCATGTAACTCAAAAACTAGGTGGACTAGAAGCATAATTCTTATACTGGGTGAATCAGCGGACTTTGGTGTACTTTGACTGTGATTTGCATTGCTCTTTGTACATCTGTCGCTGAGATATGACGAGAGAAGAAAGGGCAGACCTCAGATATGATTGGCTGGCTGGGAAGCCGTGCAGGCCCTGATACGAAAATTTGAATGTCTCAGTCCTCACAGAGGACCTGGCAAAAATATATAGAAATAGTATGATTAAGCATAAATACTACATTTAGCAGAAATACTGTATTAAGCACAAATCCTATAAAAAGCAAAAATACTATATTAAGCAATATAAATATCCTATAAAAATCCTATAAAAAGCAAAAATACTGTACTATGATTTGGTAGAAAACTATAATTAATCAGAAATACTATATTTGGCAGAAATACTATATTTAGCACAAATCTTATAAAATAGCAGAAATAGTATGATTCAGCACAATAGTAATAACTTAAACCGAAACATTGGAAAAGCAAAATGAACAGCTGAAAAAATGCTGAACATGCTAAGGGTCCCTCAAATGTAATTGTGAAATGAAAAAAAAAAATCAGCAAAAAAAGTATAACAGTCACACAATCACAAATATGGACACATATGGAAACACACATGCACAGAGAGACACACAGGATCAAATTCAGTCAACCAGTCTAAATATATTGAATTTAAATCATATAATAAGATGCTCCCATAAAAACTCTCTCTCGCCCTCCCTTTCTCTCTCTCTGTCACACACACACACACACACACACACACACACACACACATATAGGGAGAGACAAGTAAGTTTCTAGCTCAGTCAAGCAGCCTGGGAGCTGCTGAATTTGAATCCACCAATCAGAGAGCCTGTGCACTTTTTCCCGCCAAAACAGGTGCAGCCGTTTTTACACACTCAGCACAGAGAGAGACAGGATTTCTGCAGTGTATTTCTCATAGTGAGGATTCCTCTCAAACAAATGGCCATAATTTCCTAACCGTAGGGGCTAGAACGGTCATTCTTACACCGTTTTGTTCAGAAGAGATGGGGGAATCTTCAGGTGTTAACAATTTATCATTACAATATGAATTATTAAAGATATTTGACTTGTAATGCACCATAACTGAGTAGAGGCGAAGCAAAAACTGCATTGACCTGCCCTCAAACAACGCTTTCTAACTCTAAATCTATTTGGAGTATCGATATAATTCTTTCACCGTAAGAGACAGCAGGCTTTGGTGAACAGTCATGGTAATTTTCAGGTCTTTGTGGAAATCTATCAAAAAGATATGACGAGAGAAAAAAGTGGTTCATTTCCAGAGTTTGAAAGCTGAAGAAATCTGAGCGAGGGACAAATTTCCTACCCTCAAACAAACCCAATTCATGGCCAAATGGTAATAGGTGAGAAAAAAAATCGTACACTGTGAGCGTCAGGAGTGTCTGAAGATATATTGGCACAAGCCTCATGTCTTAACGTCGCTTTGTTAGGGAGATATGACGATTCGAATATGCCTCTCATTACAGAAATCCAGCGGTGATTTTGAACAAACTCTCCATTGACTTTCTATGGAGAGTTTCCAGACTTTGTGTTGGTCTGAGGAGATTTGCCAAAATTCTATAAATCCCACAACAATGATAGTAACATTTTCTGAAAGCCAGCAAAAATGCCTACGTTTTGATGTATAAATTGTGGAAGTGTAGTGAAGATTGAGCAAGTAGCAAGAAGTTGTTCGGACATGAAGAGAAGACTGCAAAACTTTCAGTGGCACACTGAAAGCCAAGTGCATAGCAACCATAACAACGCATGTATTTTGTGAAAAATCACAATTTTGCAACTCAAAACTTAAAGAGGATAAGATGAAAACGGTAACAGATATGAAAAAGCTGAATCATTCATGAATAGCCCAATAATTTGTGAATATTTTAAAATTTGAATGGTTGTTCTAGGCGAAAGTATGAGAAAGTAGTTAAGTTTCAAAACAAGCAAGTTTTAGCAGAATTGTGGAAGTTTCCCATTCATTTCAATGGGACAAATTAAAGGAAAAAAGCTTAATATTTTAAAAAGTATAACAGCAAAAATACCAAAAGTCATCGCCATCATTAGCAGAAATAGCAGAATAGTTTAAAATTTGAACGGTGAAAATCGGCTGAAAATTGTGGAAGTAGTTAAGTGCCAAAAAAAGTGCAAAAGTGGCAACTAGAATAATAACTAGAAGAATTTGCATTTCCTGCGAAAATGCAGTGTGGATGCTGTAATGCTGAAGCTGTCTGCTGAAACAAGCAGAAAAAGCTGAAAAGTTGCAGAATTTGTAAAAACTTTGCAGAAGAAAAGGAACTTTGCTAAAATGTAGTAACTTAGCAGAACTGCAATATCTTAGAGGAAACATAATACTTGGCAGAAATACAATAGCATAGCAGAACTTAGCAGAAATATTGTAACTTACCAGAAACACGATAACTTCTCAAAAATACAAGAATTTAGGAGAAATAGTATAAGATAACAGAAAGAATATATTTAGGCAAACATTCTTAAACATTACAGAAATACTATGATTTAGAAAACAGTACAACATAGCAGAAATGCTGCGATTTACCAGAGACACTGTAATTTACTATTAATATTGAAATTTTTTTTAAAAATACTATGTTTTAGCAAAAATACTGTAATTTGACAGAAATACTATCATTCGGCAGAAATACTATGTTTCAGCAGAAATACTCTGGTTTAGCACAAATATTATAACATAGCAGTAATACAATTATATAGCAGAAATGCTATATTTAGAAAGAAAAATATAATATAGTAGAAATCCTATGATTTAGCAGAAATACTGTAATCAGCACATATACTGTAACATGACAGAAATTCCTCCACTTAGTAGTAATACTGTAACATAAAACAAATGTTATGATTTGGCACAAAACCATAATTTGGCAAAATACTATGATTTAGCAGAAATACTATGATTGAGCAGAAGTACTAAGATGTAGTAAAAGTACTTTGATTTAACAGAAATACAATTATGGAGGAGTAATACTTTAAATTGGGAGAAATATTGATACACACACACATACACAGAGCCTAAAGGGAAGAGTATTTGTGCCATGGAGTGTTAACAAGAATCTGAGGTCCATATTAGAAAAGCTGCTAAAATCATAAAAGTTTGCAGAATTGTAATAAATGATGAATATCAATTACTGGTCTGTGATAGTGTATTAATTTGTAGGGAAAAAAACATGTTGCCCAAGGTGTAATTGAACCCACGACCTTTTGGTTGCAGACCTGTGTCATTACCAACTGCGCCACTGGGAAAGAGAGCGGCGCCTGGAAAACAGGGTGATGAGCAGTCAGAATTAGATTGCGGTGAGAGGCGAAAAAAGACAGTTTTGGAGTTACAAAACGTCGTGTAACTCAAAAACTAGGTGCACTAGAAGCATAATTCTTGTACTGGGTGAATCAGCGTGCTTTCGTGTACTTTGACTGTGATTTGCATTGCTCTTTGTACATCTGTCGCTGAGATATGACGAGAGAAGAAAGGGCAGACCTCAGATATGATTGGCTGGCTGGGAAGCCGTGCAGGTCCTGATATGTAAATTTTATATGTATCAGACCTCACAGAGGATTAGCTGCCTGGGGTCCTGGCAGAAATATATACAAATAGTATGATTAAGCATAAATACTACATTTAGTAGAAATACTATGTTTTAGCACAAATACTATAAAATGGCAGAAATACTATAATTAAGCAGAAATACTATATTTGGCAGAAACACTATATTTAGTACAAATCTTATGAAATAGCAGAAATAGTATGATTTAGCAGAAATGCTGTATTTAGCACAAATCTCATAAAATAGCAGACATAGTATGATTTTGCAGAAATGCTGTATTTAGCACAAATACTGAAAAGCAGCAGAAATGATATGACTCAACACAATAGTAATAACTTAAATAGAAAAATTGGAAAAGCAAAATGGACAGCTGAAAGAATCCTGAACATGCTAAGGGTCCCTCAAATGTAATTGTTAAATGAAAAAATCAGCAAAAAAAAAGTATAACAGTGACACAATCACAAATATGGACACATATGGAAACACACATGCACAGAGAGACACACAGAGGATCAAATTCAGTCAACCAGTCTAAATATATTGAATTTAAATCATACAATAAGATGCTCCCATAAAAACTCTCTCTCGCCTCTCTCTCTCTCTCTCTCTCACACACACACACACACACACACACACACACACACACACACACACACACACACACACACAGGAGAGAAAATCAAGTTTCTAGGTCAGTCAAGCAGCCTGGGAGCTGCTAAATTTGAATCCACCAATCAGAGAGGCTGTGTACTTTTTCCCGCCAAAACAGGTGCAGCCGTTTTTTACACACACAGAGCACAGAGACAGGATTTCTGCAGTGAATTTCTCATAGTGAGGATTCCTCTCAAACAAATGGCCATAATTTCCTAACCGTAGGGGCTAGAACAGTCATTCTTACACCGTTTTGTTCAGAAGAGATGGGGAATCTTAAAGTGTTGACACTTTATCATTAAAATATGAATTATTGAAGATATTTGACTTCTAATGCACCATAACTGAGTAGAGGCAAGCAAAATCTGCCTTGACTTGCCCTCAAACAACGCTTTCTAACTCTAAATCTATTTGGAGTATCGATATCATTCTTTCACCGTAAGAGACAGCAGGCTTTGGTGAACAATCATGGAAATTTTCAGGTCTCTGTGGAAATCCATTAAAAGATATGACAAGAGAAAAAGTGGTTCATTTCAGAGTTTGAAATCTGAAGAAATCTGAGCAAAGGACGAATTTCCTACCCTCAAACAAGTCTAACTCATTTCAGAACGGTAATAGGTGAGAAAGAAATTCTTGAATTGTGAGCATCAGGAGTGTCTGAAGATATACGGGGACAAGCCTCATGTTTTAACTTCGCTTCGTTAAGGAGATATGACGATTCGAATATGCCTCTCATTAGAGAAATCAGCGATGATTTTGAACAAGCTCTCCATTGACTTTCTATGGAGAGTTTTCTGACTTTGTGTTGGTCTGAGGTGATTTGCCAAAATTCTATAAATCTCACAACAATGATAGTAACATTTTCTGAAAGCCAGCAAAAATACCTACGTTTTGATGTATAATTTGTGTGGGTTAAGTGAAAATTGAGCGAGTAGCAAGAAGTTGTTCGGACATGAAGAGAAAATTGCCAAAGGTACAGTGGCTCACTTAGAACCAACTGCATAGCAACCATAACAACGCATGTATTTTGTGAAAAATCACAAAGATGAAACTCAAAACTTAGAGAGGGATACGATGAAAACGGTAACAGATATGAAAAAGCTGAATCATTCATGAATAGCCCAATAATTTGTGAACATTTTAAAATTTGAATGGTTGTTCTAGGCGAAAGTATGAGAACGTAGTTAAGTTTCAAAAAGAGTAAGTTTTAGCAGAATTGCGGAAGTTTCCCATTCATTTCAATGGGACAAATTAAAGGAAAAAACGTAATATTTTAAAAAAGTATAAGAGTTAAAAATACCAAAAGTCATAGCAATCATTAGCAGAAATAGCAGAATAGTTTAAAATTTGAGCGGTGAAAATCGGCTGAAAATTGTGGAAGTAGAAAAGTGCCAAAAACGTCACGGAAGCAACTGGAATAATAATAATAATAACTAGAAAATTTGCATTTCTCTGCGAAAATGCAGTGTGGATGCTGTAACGCTGAAGCTGTCTGCTGAAACAAGCAGAAAAAGCTGAAAAGTTGCAGAATTTGTAAAAACTTTGCAGAAGAAAAGGAACTTTGCTAAAATGTAGTAACTTAGCAGAACTGCAATATCTTAGAGGAAACATAATACTTGGCAGAAATACAATAGCATAGCAGAACTTAGCAGAAATATTGTAACTTACCAGAAACACGATAACTTCTCAAAAATACAAGAATTTAGGAGAAATAGTATAAGATAACAGAAAGAATATATTTAGGCAAACATTCTTAAACATTACAGAAATACTATGATTTAGAAAAAAACAGTACAACATAGCAGAAATGCTGCGATTTACCAGAGACACTGTAATTTACTATTAATATTGAAATTTTTTTAAAAATACTATGTTTTAGCAAAAATACTGTAATTTGACAGAAATACTATCATTCGGCAGAAATACTATGTTTCAGCAGAAATACTCTGGTTTAGCACAAATATTATAACATAGCAGTAATACAATTATATAGCAGAAATGCTATATTTAGAAAGAAAAATATAATATAGTAGAAATCCTATGATTTAGCAGAAATACTGTAATCAGCACATATACTGTAACATGACAGAAATTCCTCCACTTAGTAGTAATACTGTAACATAAAACAAATGTTATGATTTGGCACAAAAACCATAATTTGGCAAAATACTATGATTTAGCAGAAATACTATGATTGAGCAGAAGTACTAAGATGTAGTAAAAGTACTTTGATTTAACAGAATACAATTATGGAGGAGTAATACTTTAAAATGGGAGAAATATTGATACACACACACATACACAGAGCCTAAAGGGAAGAGTATTTGTGCCATGGAGTGTTAACAAGAATCTGAGGTCCATATTAGAAAAGCTGCTAAAATCATAAAAGTTTGCAGAATTGTAATAAATGATGAATATCAATTACTGGTCTGTGATAGTGTATTAATTTGTAGGGAAAAAAAACATGTTGCCCAAGGTGTAATTGAACCCACGACCTTTTGGTTGCAGACCTGTGTCATTACCAACTGCGCCACTGGGAAAGAGAGCGAGCGCCTGGAAAACAGGGTGATGAGCAGTCAGAATTAGATTGCGGTGAGAGGCGAAAAAGACAGTTTTTGAGTTACAAAACGTCGTGTAACTCAAAAACTAGGTGCACTAGAAGCATAATTCTTGTACTGGGTGAATCAGCGGACTTTCGTGTACTTTGACTGTGATTTGCATTGCTCTTTGTACATCTGTCGCTGAGATATGACGAGAGAAGAAAGGGCAGACCTCAGATATGATTGGCTGGCTGGGAAGCCGTGCAGGCCCTGATATGTAAATTTTATATGTATCAGTCCTCACAGAGGATTAGCTGCCTGGGGTCCTGGCAGAAATATATACAAATAGTATGATTAAGCATAAATACTACATTTAGTAGAAATACTATGTTTTAGCACAAATACTATAAAATGGCAGAAATACTATAATTAAGCAGAAATACTATATTTGGCAGAAACACTATATTTAGTACAAATCTTATGAAATAGCAGAAATAGTATGATTTAGCAGAAATGCTGTATTTAGCACAAATCTCATAAAATAGCAGACATAGTATGATTTTGCAGAAATGCTGTATTTAGCACAAATACTGAAAAGCAGCAGAAATGATATGACTCAACACAATAGTAATAACTTAAATAGAAAAATTGGAAAAGCAAAATGGACAGCTGAAAGAATCCTGAACATGCTAAGGGTCCCTCAAATGTAATTGTTAAATGAAAAAAATCAGCAAAAAAAGTATAACAGTGACACAATCACAAATATGGACACATATGGAAACACACATGCACAGAGAGACACACAGAGGATCAAATTCAGTCAACCAGTCTAAATATATTGAATTTAAATCATACAATAAGATGCTCCCATAAAAACTCTCTCGCCCTCTCTATCTCTCTCTCTCTCTCTCACACACACACACACACACACACACACACACACACACACACACACACACAGGAGAGAAAATCAAGTTTCTAGGTCAGTCAAGCAGCCTGGGAGCTGCTAAATTTGAATCCACCAATCAGAGAGGCTGTGTACTTTTTCCCGCCAAAACAGGTGCAGCCGTTTTACACACACAGAGCACAGAGACAGGATTTCTGCAGTGAATTTCTCATAGTGAGGATTCCTCTCAAACAAATGGCCATAATTTCCTAACCGTGAGGGGCTAGAACAGTCATTCTTACACCGTTTTGTTCAGAAGAGATGGGGAATCTTAAAGTGTTGACACTTTATCATTAAAATATGAATTATTGAAGATATTTGACTTCTAATGCACCATAACTGAGTAGAGGCAAGCAAAATCTGCCTTGACTTGCCCTCAAACAACGCTTTCTAACTCTAAATCTATTTGGAGTATCGATATCATTCTTTCACCGTAAGAGACAGCAGGCTTTGGTGAACAATCATGGAAATTTTCAGGTCTCTGTGGAAATCCATTAAAAGATATGACAAGAGAAAAAAGTGGTTCATTTCCAGAGTTTGAAATCTGAAGAAATCTGAGCAAAGGACGAATTTCCTACCCTCAAACAAGTCTAACTCATTTCAGAACGGTAATAGGTGAGAAAGAAATTCTTGAATTGTGAGCATCAGGAGTGTCTGAAGATATACGAGGGGACAAGCCTCATGTTTTAACTTCGCTTCGTTAAGGAGATATGGCGATTCGAATATGCCTCTCATTAGAGAAATCAGCGATGATTTTGAACAAGCTCTCCATTGACTTTCTATGGAGAGTTTTCTGACTTTTGTGTTGGTCTGAGGTGATTTGCCAAAATTCTATAAATCTCACAACAATGATAGTAACATTTTCTGAAAGCCAGCAAAAATACCTACGTTTTGATGTATAATTTGTGTGGGTTAAGTGAAAATTGAGCGAGTAGCAAGAAGTTGTTCGGACATGAAGAGAAAATTGCCAAAGGTACAGTGGCTCACTTAGAACCAACTGCATAGCAACCATAACAACGCATGTATTTTGTGAAAAATCACAAAGATGAAACTCAAAACTTAGAGAGGGATACGATGAAAACGGTAACAGATATGAAAAAGCTGAATCATTCATGAATAGCCCAATAATTTGTGAACATTTTAAAATTTGAATGGTTGTTCTAGGCGAAAGTATGAGAACGTAGTTAAGTTTCAAAAAGAGTAAGTTTTAGCAGAATTGCGGAAGTTTCCCATTCATTTCAATGGGACAAATTAAAGGAAAAAAACGTAATATTTTAAAAAGTATAAGAGTTAAAAATACCAAAAGTCATAGCAATCATTAGCAGAAATAGCAGAATAGTTTAAAATTTGAGCGGTGAAAATCGGCTGAAAATTGTGGAAGTAGAAAAGTGCCAAAAACGTCACGGAAGCAACTGGAATAATAATAATAATAATAATAATAAAGTATAAAGAATAAAGAGAAACAGGAACTCAATAGTGTGGATGCCTCCAGCATCCACACAACTAGAAAAAATTTGCATTTCCTGCGAAAATGCAGTGTGGATGCTGGAGCGCTGAAGCTGTCTGCTGAAACTAGCAGAAAAAGCTGAAAAGTTGCAGAATTTGTAAAAACTTTGCAAAAAATTGTAATAACTTTGCAGAAGCATAAGAACTTAGCAAAAATGTAATTACTTAGCAGAACTGCAATAACGTAAAGAAAACATAATACTTGGCAGAAATACAATAACATAGCAGAACTTAGCAGCAGAAATTAGAATAAATATTGTAACTTAGCAGAAACAAGATAACTTTTCAGAAATACAGGATTTTAGCAAACATGGTACAAGATTACATAGATACTTTATTTAAACAAAAATACCTAAACATTGCACAAATACTGTGATTTAGGACAAATACTACAACATAGCAGCAATGCTGTAATTCAGCAAATAAATTATGCTATGGCACAAATAGAAAGAATATGCTCAAATACTATGATTTTGCTCAAATAATATGATTAAGCAATAATACTAAGATTTAGCAGAAATACTGTATTTAGCACAAACACCGAAAAGTAGCAGAAATACTGTAAATTAGCATAATAGCTTGCATAATAACTTGCACAATTACAAATATGGACATGGTAAATGGCCTGTATTTATATAGCGCTTTTATGGTCCCTAAGGACCCCAAAGCTCTTTACATATCCAGTCATTCACCCATTTACACACTGGTGATGGCAAGCTACGTTGTAGCCACAGCCACCCTGGGGCGCACTGACAGAGGCGAGGCTGCTGGACACTGGCGCCACCGGGCCCTCTGACCACCACCAGTAGACAACGAGTGAAGTGTCTTGTCCAAAGACACAACGACCGACACTGTCCGAGCGGGCCTCGAACCGGTAACCTTCCGATTACAAGGCGAACTCCCAACTTTTGAGCCACGATCGCCCCATATATGGAAACAAACATGCACAGAGACACACACAGGATCCAATTCAATCAACCAGTGTAAATATATTGATTTTAAATCACACAATAAGATACACCCATAAAAGGCTCTCTATCTCTCTCTCTCTGTCATACACACACACACACACACACACACACACACACACACACACACACACACACACACACACACACACACACACACAGCAGCAGCAGCAGAAGCAGAAGCAGAAGCAAGTGAACAAACAGGGCTGTACATACAGTGTTTCCTGTATGTTTCTAGGTGGGTCAAAAAGCCTGGAGCTGCTTAATTTGAATCCACCAATCAGAAAGGCTATGTACTTTTTCCTGCCA
This sequence comes from Oreochromis aureus, assembly GCF_013358895.1. Lineage (NCBI taxonomy): Eukaryota > Metazoa > Chordata > Actinopteri > Cichliformes > Cichlidae > Oreochromis > Oreochromis aureus. The sequence continues at coordinate 80,687 of NW_024108828.1, forward strand.
AAACAGGTGCACCTGTTTTACACACGCAACACAGAGACAGGATTTGTGCAGTCTATTTTTCATAGTGAGGACTCCTCTCAAACAAATGGCTATAATTTCCTTACCAGCTGCCCCACTGGGAAAGACAGTGAGCTCTTGGGAAACAGGGTGATGAGCAGTCAGAATTAGATCGCGGTGAGAGGCAAAGAGCGCCGTTTTTGGAGTTACAAAACGTCGTGTAACTCCAAAACTAGGTGGACTAGAAGCATAATTCTTGTACTGGGTGAATCAGCGGACTTTGGTGTACTTTGACTGCGATTTTCATTACTCTTTGTACATCCGTCGCTGAGATATGACGAGAGAAGAAACTGCAGACCTCAGATATGATTGGCTGGCTGGGAAGCTGGCAGAAATATATAGTAATAGTGTGATTAAGCATAAATACTACATTTAGCAGAAATACTGTATTAAGCACAAATCCTATAAAAAGCAGAAATACTATATTAAGCACAAATCCTATAAAAAGCAGAAATACTATATTAAGCAATATAAAATCCTATAAAATGGTATAAAAAGCAAAAATACTGTAATATGATTTGGTAGAAAAACTATAATTAATCAGAAATACTATATTTGGCAGAAATACTGTAATCAGCACATATACTGTAACATGACAGAAATTCCTCCACTTAGTAGTAATACTATAACATAACACAAATGTTATGATGAGTTGAGCGGCTGGTGCTCTGGTGCAGTCAGCACAATCTGGAGCTGAACACTCTTAAAACTGTAGAGATGACAGTGGACTTCAGGAGACATCCCTCACCTCTGCCCCCGTCATCATATCAGACAGCCCTGTGTCGACTGTGGAGATCTTCAAGTTGCTGGGTACCACCATCTCCCAGGACCTGAAGTGGGAGACCAACATCAACTCCATCCTCAAAAAGACCCAGCAGAGGATGTACTTCCTGAGACAACTGGGGAAGTACAGTCTTCCACAGGAGCTGCTGATCCAGTTCTACACTGCAGTCATTGAGTCTGTCCTGTGCTCCTCCATCACAGTCTGGTATGGTGCAGCCACTAAACAGGACAGGTGCAGACTGCAGCGGACTGTACGGGCAGCAGAAAGGATCATCGGCGCCCCCTGCCCTCCATCCAGGATCTGTACCTCTCAAGAACCAGGAAACGGGCAGGGAAAATCATCACAGACCCCTCACACCCTGGACACAGACTTTTGATCTGCTGCCCTCTGGCAGGCGGTACAGAAGCCTGCAGACCAGGACCACCCGACACAGGAACAGTTTCTTTCCCTCACCATCTCCCTTCTAAACAGTTGAACTGTCACACTCCTCCCACTGCCAGACTGCAACTGCACCTTATGTACATTCTGTAGTATTCATTCCACCTCATTTCATTTTGTATTTTATGTATATACGTTTAGATTAGTTATTTATAGTTGGTTTACACAGCTTTGTGTATGTATGGGTATGCATGTGTAATGTATATATAGATGCGTGTGTGTGTGGGTGCGTGTGTGTGTGTGTGTGTGTGTGTGTGTGTGTGTGTGTGTGTGTGTGTGTGTGTGTGTGTGTGTGTGAGATTTACATTGCTGTGCTCGAGAGCCACCATCTACCGGAACCAAATTCCTTGTATTTGTATGCACATATACTTGGCCAATAAACATGATTCTGATGACTTGGCACAAAACCATGATTTAGCAGAAATACTATGATTGAGCAGAAGTACTAAGATGTAGTAAAAGTACTTTGATTTAAGAGAAATCAATTATGGAGGAGTAATACTTTAAAATGGGAGAAATATTGATACACACACACATTCACAGAGCCTAAAGGGAAGAGTATTTGTGCCATGGAGTGTTAAGAAGAATGTGAGGTCCATATTAGAAAAGCTGGTAAAAAGTTTTGAGAATTGTAATAAATGATGAATATGAATTAGTGGTCTGTGATAGTGTATTAATTTGTAGGGCAAAAACATGTTGTCCAAGGTGGAGTTGAACCCACGACCTTTGGGTTGCAGACCTGTGTTATTACCAGCTGCCCCACTGGGAAAGACAGTGAGCTCTTGGGAAACAGGGGTGATGAGCAGTCAGAATTAGATCGCGGTGTGAGGCAAAGAGCGCCGTTTTTGGAGTTACAAAACGTCGTGTAACTCCAAAACTAGCTGGACTAGGAGCATAATTCTTGTACTGGGTGAATCAGCGGACTTTGGTGTACTTTGACTGCGATTTTCATTACTCTTTGTACATCCATCGCTGAGATATGACGAGAGAAGAAACTGCAGACCTCAGATATGATTGGCTGGCTGGGAAGCTGGCAGAAATATATAGTAATAGTGTGATTAAGCATAAATACTACATTTAGCAGAAATACTGTATTAAGCACAAATCCTATAAAAAGCAGAAATACTATATTAAGCACAAATCCTATAAAAGCAGAAATACTATATTAAGCAATATAAAATCCTATAAAATGGTATAAAAAGCAAAAATACTGTAATATGATTTGGTAGAAAAACTATAATTAATCAGAAATACTATACTGGGTAGAAATACTATATTTAGCACAAATCTTATAAAATAGCAGAAATAGTATGATTCAGCACAATAGTAATAACTTAAACAGAAAAATTGGAAAAGCAAAATGGACAGCTGAAAAATGCTGAACATGCTAAGGGTCCTTCAAATGTACATGTTAAATGAAAAAAAACTCAGCAAAAAAGTGTAACAGTCACACAATCACAAATATGGAAACATATGGAAACACACATGCACAGAGAGACACACAGGATCAAATTCAGTCAACCAGTCTAAATATATTGAATTTAAATCATACAATAAGATGCTCCCATAAAAACTCTGTCTCGCCTCTCTTTCTTTCTCTCTCTGTCACACACACACACACACACACACACACACACACAGAGAAAATCAAGTTTCTAGCTCTCAATCAAGCAGCCTGGGAGCTGCTAAATTTGAATCCACCAATCAGAGAGCCTGTGTACTTTTTCCCGCCAAAACAGGTGCAGCTGTTTTACACACACAGAGCACAGAGACAGGATTTCTGCAGTGAATTTCTCATAGTGAGGATTCCTCTCAAACAAATGGCCATAATTTCCTAACCGTACGGGCTAGAACAGTCATTCTTACACCGTTTTGTTCAGAAGAGATGGGGAATCTTAAAGTGTTGACACTTTATCATTAAAATATGAATTATTGAAGATATTTGACTTCTAATGCACCATAACTGAGTAGAGGCAAGCGAAAACTGCCTTGGCTTGCCCTCAAACAACGCTTTCTAACTCTAAATCTATTTGGAGTATTGATATCATTCTTTCACCGTAAGAGACAGCAGGCTTTGGTGAACAATCATGGAAATTTTCAGGTCTCTGTGGAAATCCATCAAAAAGATATGACGAGAGAAAAAAGTGCCTCATTTCCAGAGTTTGAAATCTGAAGAAATCTGAGTGAGGGACAAATTTCCTACCCTCAAACAAACCCAATTCATGGCCAAATGGTAATAGATGAGAAAAAAAATTCTTGAATTGTGAGCGTCAGGAGTGTCTGAAGATATATTGGCACAAGCCTCATGTCTTAACCGCTTCGTTAAGGAGATATGACGATTCGAAAATGCCTCTAATTAGAGAAATCCAGCGGTGATTTTGAACAAACTCTCCATTGACTTTCTATGGAGAGTTTTCAGACTTTGTGTTGGTCTGAGGAGATTTGCCAAAATTCTATGAATCTCACAACAATGATGGTGACATTTTCTGAAAGCCAGCAAAAATACCTACGTTTTGATGTATAATTTGTGGAAGTTGAGTGAAAATTAAGCAAGTAGCAAGAAGTTGTTCGGACATGAAGAGAAGACTGCGAAACCTACAGTGGCACACTGGAAGCCAAGTGCATAGCAACCATAACAACGCATGTATTTTCTGAAAATCACAAAATGAAACTCAAAACTTAAAGAGGATAAGATGAAAACGGTAACAGATATGAAAAGCTGAATCATTAATGAATAGCCCAATAATTTGTGAACATTTTAAAGTTTGAATGGTTGTTCTAGGCGAAAGTATGAGAATGTAGTTAAGTTTCAAAAACAAGCAAGTTTTAGCAGAATTGTGGAAGTTTCCCATTCATTTCAATGGGACAAATTAAAGGAAAAAGCTTAATATTTTAAAAAGTATAATAGCATAAAATACCAAAAGTCATAGCCATCATTAGCAGAAATAGCAGAATAGTTTAAAATTTGAGCGGTGAAAATCGGCTGAAAATTGTTAAAGTAGTTAAGTGCCAAAAACGTAAAAAGTGGCAACTAGAATAATAAAGTATAAAGAATAAAGAGAAACAGGAACTCAATAGTGTGGATGCATAAAGCATCCACACAATAATAATAATAAAGTATAAAGAATAAAGAGAAACAGGAACTCAATAGTGTGGATGCCTCCAGCATCCACACAATAATAAATATAATAATAAAGTAGAATAAAGAATAAAGAGAAACAGGAACACTATAGTGTGGATGCCTTAAAAGCATCCACACAACTAGAAAAATTTGCATTTCCTCTTGAAAATGCTGTGTGGATGCCATAACGCTGAAGCTGTCTGCTGAAAATGACTGAAAAAGATGAAAAGCTGCAAAAAAATTGTATTGTACTGAATGTACTAAATTTGTACTGAAGAGGTGAAAAGTTTCTTCTGAAATGAGCAGAAGATACTGAGATTTGTACTGATAAGAGATGAAAGGCTGAAAATTGTGCTTAAAATAGGTGAATCAGCAGAATTTCTACTGAAAAGAGGAAAGTTGTAGAACGTTGCACTGAAAAACAGGTGAATCAGTGGAATTTCCGCTAAAAAGAGATTTCTGCTAAAACAACCGAAAAAGCTGGTATTTGTGCTGAAAAGGGATGAAAAAACTCACAATTCTGCTGAAACTGGATGAAGAAGAGGTGTTGGGGTCTTGAGAAGAGTTAAATAAGTTGAACTGATATGGTTGGGTACAAATAGTATGATTTGGCAATAATACTGCGTTTTAGCACAACTACTGAGATTTGATTGAAATACTATGATTTAGAAGAAATATTATGACTTTGTGCAAATACAGTGTTTTGGCACAAATACTATGATTTGGTTGGAATGCTATGATTTGAAACTAATACTATGATTTGGCAGAAATACTATTATTTAGTAGAAATACTATGATTTACCAGAAATACTATTTTTCTCCAAAAGTACTATGATTTTGCAGAAATACTATGCCTTAGGAGTAATACTTTAACATAACAGATATATGATGATTTTGCAGACATTCTGGTTTTACACAAATACTATAATGTGGCAGAAATACTATGTTTTAGCACAAATACTATGATTTGCTATAAATACTACGATTTGGCACATATACTTCGTTCAGCAGATATACTATAACAAAACAGAAAGTCTACGACTTAGTAATAATACTATAATATAACAGATATACTATGATTTTGCAGGCAGTCTATTTTTTCCACAAATAGCACAATATGGCAGAAATACTATGATTGTGCAGAAATACTATGTTTCAGTACAAATATCATGATTTGGCATTAATACTGCGTTTTAGCAAACCTGCTGAGATTTGATTGAAATACTATGATGTAGAAGAAATACTATGACTTCGTCCAAATACTATGACTTCGTCCAAATACTATGTTTTGGTTCGAATACTATGATTTGCATCAAATACTATGATTTGGCACAAGTACCATGATTTCGTACAAATACTACGATTTCGCTCAAATACTGTGAAATTGCAGTAATACTATGATTTTGAAGGAATACTATGATTTGGTAGAAATACTATGCCTTAGTAGTAATACTATAACATAACAGATATACTGTGATTTTGCAGACATAGTATGTTTTTGCACAAATACTACGATTTCGCTCAAATACTGTGAAATTGCAGTAATACTATGATTTTGAAGGAATACTATGATCTGGTAGAAATACTATGCCTTAGTAGTAATACCATAACATAACAGATATACTGTGATTTTGCAGACATAGTATGTTTTGCACAAATACTACGATTTGGCAAGAAATACTGTGTTTGGGCACAAATAATATGATTTGCTATAAATACTATGATTTGGCTCATATACTATAATCAGCAGATATACTATAACATAACAGAAATTCTACGACTTAGTAGTAATACTATATCTTAACAGAAATGTTATATTTTGGCACAAAACCATGATTTGGCAAAAATACTATGATTTAGCAGAAATACTATGATTGAGCAGAAGTACTAAGATGTAGTAGAAGTACTTTGATTTAACAGAAATACTATTATGGAGTAGTAATACTTTCTGCAATCAGAGGTACTGCTTCTGTCTGCTTCATCAGGCTGTGTACTTGTATGTATTTCTGCCATGGAGCGTTAACCAGAATCTGAGGTCCGTATTAGACAAACTGCTAACATCATAAAACTTTGCAGAATTGTAATAAATTAGCAATATAAATTACAGGTCTGTGATAGTGTATAAATTTGTAGTGAAAAAAAACCATGTAGACCAAGGTGGAATTGAACCCACGACCTTTGGGCTGGAGACCCGTGTCAATACCAAATGCGCCACCGGCATAGAGAGCCGGTGCCTGGAAAACAGGGAGATGAGCAGTCAGAATTAGATCGCGGTGAGAGGCATAAAGCGTCTGGAGTTACAAAACGTCGTGTAACTCAAAAACTAGGTGGGATAGAAGCACAACTCCTTTACTGGGTGAATCACCAGAATTTCATGAACTTTGACTGCGATTTCCATAGCTCTTTGTACCTCCGTCGCGGAGATATGACGAGAGAAGAAGCGGCTTCACTTTAAGAGTTTGAAAACAAACGTAATTTATGACTCAACAGGAAGACGACACTTTGCTTTATTAAAATTATTGTGGCATGCAGATGAATCTTGCAAAAAGCTCACAGGGAGAGATTGAGCCTATATTTCCACCCCAAGCTGGTAGGGGAGTTTTTATTGAACATACTTGCTTGTGCCACAATGTGCTTCAAGGGTCAATAACAGCATAACAGAACTCACTTATGGTACTGCATTCTTCCTATAAAACAATAACTGTCAGTGACTTTGTACCGTAGTATAAACACAACATTCAAGACAACAGTTAAAAGTAACGTAACCATAAACAATGAAACAAGAACATCTAAAATGCAGCACATGTCCCAAGGCATGATGGGAGAGAACTAGCTGTTCCCCAACACGCCACATTATTTATGATTTATGATTTGGCAGAAACACTGGGACTTGGTATAAATACTATGATTTACATGAAATACTTTGACTTAGCAGAAATTCTGTAATCTAGCAAAAAGCACTTCAGCATAGCAGAAATTCTATGATTGAGCAGAATTACTAGGATTTAGCACAAACACTATGATTTGTCTAAAAAAACCCTTTATTTTGCAGTTATATTGTGATTTGGCAGAAATACTATGCTGTGGAACAAATACCAAGATTTGGCAGAAATACTATGAGCAGTAATAATAAAACATAGCAGAAATACTGTTATTTTGTGGAAATACTATGCTTTGGCACAAATACCATGATTTGGCCAAAATACTATGATTTAGCAGAAATACTAAGATGTAGTAGAAGTACTTTGATTTAACAGAAATACTATTATGGAGGAGTAATACTTTAACATGGGAGAAATATTGATACAGACACACAAACATACACATACACAGAGCCTAAAGGGAACAGTGGCTGTTAAGAGTCTGGGCTTGGTATATCTAGGTCAGTTAAATTAGCTGCACCTGCTGTAATCAGCCCTTACACACACAGACACAGAGAGAGGTATAAGTTTTCTGCAGTGTATTTCTTACATTCACATTCAGGATTCCCCTCGAACCTCCTGGTCTCAAGGCAGCTACTCATCTCACTGAGCCAAACTCATTCTCACAAAAAGAGGTAGATAGACTGACAATTGTGCTGAAATTATCAGAAGCTGCTGAGAACTGTGCTGATAAGAGGCAAAAAGAATGAAAATTTTGCAGAAAAGAGGTGAATCAGCAGAATTTCTGCAGAAAAGAGGCAAAGAAGCAGAACGTTGCGCTGAAAGAGGTGAATCAGCAGAGTCTCTGCTGAAAAGAGGTTTTTTTTTTCTGAAAACCGCCAAAACAGCTGGAATTTGTGCTGAAAAGGGTGAAAAAATGAAAATTTTGCTGAAAAGGGGTGAAGAAGCTAAAGAATACCAAATCAAAGTATTTCTGCCAAAACATGGTATTTCTGCCATATTGTGGTATTTGTGCCACAAAAGTTACTACATTACAACATGAATACGGATTAAAGATGAAAGAAACTGGCAACAAATTCCTCCACTACAAACCAGTCTGATACCACTTCTTTGCAGTGTTCACGTTTACTAAGGCACTACCCAAAAGGCGCCACAAGAGGGCACTCCAACACAAGAGATGACCTATGTACACTGATGCACTTAGTAACAGTCAGCCTCCTACTTAGCCACCACGTAATACAGCGATATTACAGTGTACACATTCACATAAACTTGCAGGGGAACAAACAAAGCAGGAACAAGCCCAAAACAATCAAATAACTGTGCTGCCATAGCTATCGCTAACTAGCACATACACTAAAGGTAACTAAAACCAATACACACAAGTAGCAGGGTAAACATCTTAAGCATGGAACATTAACTCACGTTTATGTGACACACACACACCAACAAATACAAATGGGCTATTTGCTCCCCTTCCCAGCAGCTCTCTCCTCAATCGTTAGCCCAGGAACGAAGGAAGACCATCTAGCTCAGAAGTCCCATGAATTCCCTCACTGCTCAGAGGCTGCTGGGTAATGTAGCTCACACTAACACAGGTTTTTCTACAAGCACAAATACTATAACACAGCAGAAATACTGTGATTTTGTTGAAATACTATGCTTTAGGACAAATACTATGATTTGGCAGAAATACTATGTTTTAGGACATATACTATGATTTGGCTCAAATACTATGATATAGCAGCAATACTATGTTTTGGTACAAATGCTGCGCTTAGGCACAAATATTATGATTTGGCAGACACTATGATTTAGCAGAGATAATATGATTTGGCAGAAATACTAAACTTTGGCACAAATACTATAATTGAGTGCAAGTACTTTAAGATAACAGAAATACTATGATTTAGCAGAAATACAATGTTTTGCAGAAACACTGTAATTTCACTCAAATACTTTGAAATAGCCGTAATACTATGATTTGGCAGAACATAACAGAAATTCTACGACTTAGTAGTAATACTATAACATAACAGAAATATTAATTGGGCACAAATACTATAATTTGGCACAAGTACCATGTTTTGGCAAAATCCCATAATTTGGCACAAATAGTATGATTTGGCAGACACTATGATTTAGCAGAGATAATATCATTTTGCAGAAATACTAAACTTTGGCACAAATACAATAATTGAGTACTTTAAGATGAGAGAAATACTATGATTTTGCAGAAATACAATGTTTTTGCAGAAACATTGTAATTTCACTCAAATACTATGAAATAGCAGTAATACTATGATTTGGCAGAAATACTATGTTTCAGTACAAATACTATGACAAAGCAGAAATACTATGACTTAGAAGTAATACTATAACAAAAGGGTTCCTCAAAATACTATGAAATTGCAGTAATTCTATGATTTGGCAGAAATACTGTATCATTACAAATACAATGCTTTGGTACAAATACTATATTTTGATTTCAATACAATACTTTGGCACGAGTAGTATGATTTAGTACAAATACTACGAATTGGCAGAAATACTGTGACTTAGTAGTAATACTATAACATAACAGATATACTATGATTTTGCAGACAGTCTATGTTTTTGCACAACTAGCACAATATGGCAGAAATACTATGATTTGGCACAAGTACTATGATTTAGTACAAATACTCTTATTGGCACAAATACTATGTTTCAGTACAAATACTACGATTTGGCAATAATACTGGGTTTTAGCACAACTACTGAGATTTGGGTGAAATACTATGATTTAGAAGAAATACTATGACTTCGTACAAATACAATGTTTTGGTTCAAATAATATGATTTGCAAAAATACTATGATTTGGTACAAGTACCATGATTTAGTACAAATACTACAATTTCGCTCAAATACTATGAAATTGCAGTGATATTATGATTTTGAAGGAATACTATGATTTGGTAGAAATACTATGCCTTAGTAATAATACTATAACATAGCAGATATAATGTGATTTTGCAAACATAGTATGGTTTTGCACAAATACTACGATTTCGCTCAAATACTATGGAATTGCAGTAATACTATGATTTGGAATGCTATGATTTGGTAGGAATACTATGCCTTAGTAGTAATACTATAACATAACAGATATACTATGATTTTGCAGAAATTCTATGTTTTGCACAAATACTACAACAACTACTACTACAAATTCTACAAGAAATACTATGTTTGGGCAGTAATACTATTATTTGCTATAAATACTATTATTTGGCACATATACTATAATCAGCAGATATACTATAACATAATAGAAATTCTACGACTTAGTAGTAACACTAATATAACAGAAATTTTAACTGGCCACAAATAACATGATTTGGCACAAATACCATGATTTGGCAAAAGATACCATGATTTGGCACAAATACGATCATATTGCAGAAATACTATGATTGGGTACAAATACTATGATTTGGCACAAGTACTATGAATAAGTACAAATACTATGATTTGGCAGAAATACTATGATTTAGCAGAAATACTATGTTTTAACATAAATAATATCTTTTCACAGAAATTTCTGCTAAAGGTACTATTTCTGCTTTTTAGCAGAAATACTGTAATTTTGCATAAATACTATGATTTGGGATAAATACTATGATTTGGCAGATATACTATATTCAGCACATAAACTATAACATAACAGACATTCCTGCACTTAGTAGTAATCTCATAACATAAAATAAATATTATGGTTCTGCCCCAAAACCATGATTTGGAACAAATACCATGATTTTCAAAAACACTATGATTTAGCAGAAATACTATGATTGAGCAGAAGTACTAAGATGTAGTAGAAGTACTTTGATTTAGCACAAATACTATTATGGAGGAGTAATACTTTAACATGGGAGAAATATTGATACTCACACACATACACATAGAGCAAAGTGTACAGGGGCTGTCAAGAGTCTGGGCTTGGTATATCTAGGTCAGCTAAATTGGCTGCACCTGCTGTAATCAGCCCTTACACACACAGACACAGAGACAGCTATGAGTTTTCTGCAGTGTATTTCTCACATTCAGGATTCCCCTCGAACAAATGGCCATAATTTCCTAACCGTAGGGGCTAGAACGCTCATTCTGTCACCGATTTGTTCAGAAGAGATGGGGAAAACTTCAGGCCTTCATAATGAGAGAGATAAAATATAAATTATTGAAGATATATGACTTGTAATACACTGTAACTGAGTAGAGGCAAAGCAAAACTGCCTTGACTTGCCCTCAAACAACGTTTTGTAACTCTAAATCTATATGGAGCATCAAAATCATTCTTTCACCGTAAGAAACAGCAGGCTTTGGTGAACAGTCATGGAAATTTTCAGGTCTCTGTTGAAATCAATCAAAAGATATGACGAGAGAAAAAAGTGCCTCATTTCCAGAGTTTGAAATCTGAAGAAATCTGAGCGAGGGAAAATTTCCTACCCTCAAACAAGTGTAATTCATGGCCAAACGGTAATAGGTGAGGAAAAATTCTTGAATTGTGAGCATCAGGGATGTCTGAAGATATATTGGCACAAGCGTCATGTCTCAACTTTGTTTCATTAAGGAGATATGACGATTTGAAAATGCCTCTCATTAGAGAATTCCAGCGCTGATTTTGAAGAAACTCTCCATTGAGTTTCTATGGAGAGTTTTGAGACTTTATGTTACTCTGAGGAGATTTGCAAAACTCTATAAGTCCCACAACAATCATAGTGACATTTTGTGAAAGCCAGCAAAAATACCTACGTTTTGATGTATAATTTGTGGGGGTTGAGTGGAAATTGAGCGAGTAGCAAGAAGTTGTTCAGACATGAAGAGAAAATTCAGAAAGGACGAGTGCACACTCTGAGTTAATTGCATAGCAACCATAACAACGCATGTATTTTCTGAAAAATCACAATTTTGCAACTGAAAACTTAAAGAGGTATAAAATTAAAATGGTAGAAGATCTGAAAAAGCTGAATCAGACAGGAATAGCCCAATAGTCTGAGAACATTTTAAAGTTTGAATGGAGTTTCTAGGTGAAAGTATGACAAAGTAGTTAAGTTTCAAAAACAAGCAAGTTTTAGCAGAATTGTGGAAGTTTTCCATTCATTTCAATGGGACAAATTAAAGGAAAAAAGTGTAATATTTTAAAAAGTATAAGAGTAATAAACACCAAAAGTCATAGCACACATTAGCAGAAATAGCAGAACAGTATAGAGTTTGAACTGAGAAAATCGGTTGAAAACTGAGGAAGTAGTTCAACGGCAAAAAACGTCACGGAAGTCCTAAGAATAATAATAAAGAACTAGAAAATTTGCATTTCCTGCGAAAATGCTGTGTGGATATATAACGCTGAAGTTGCCTGCTGAAAATGACTGAAAAAGATGAAAAGCTGCAAAAATTGTATGGCGGTAAAGAAACTGAAAAATTATGCTGAAAACAAGTGAAAAAACAGAAACTTTTGCTGAAAAGAGGTGAAAAGGCAAAGATTCTGCTTCAAAGGGGTACAGAAGTTCAAATTTCTACTGAAAAGAGGTGAAATGGTTTCCTCTGAAATGAGCAGAAGATACTGAGATTTGTATTGATAAGAGGTGAAAGGCTGAAAATTCTGCTTAAAATAGGTGAATCAGCAGAATTTCTACTGAAAAAGAGGTAAAGAAGTAGAACGTTGCACTGAAAACAGGTGAATCAGCAGAATGTCTGCTAAAAAGAGATTTCTGTTGAAAACACCTGAAAAAGCTGGGATTTGTGCTGAAAAGGGGTGAAAACACTCACAATTCTGCTGAAACGGGGTGAAGAAGAGGTGTTGGGCTGTTGAGAAGAGTTAAATAAGTTGAACTGATATGTTTGAGTACAAATACTATGATTTGGCAATAATACTGCGCGTTTTAGCACAACTCCTGAGATTTGATTGAAATACTATGATTTAGAAGAAATATTATGACTTTGTACAAATACAATGTTTTGGCACAAATACTATTATTTACCAGAAGTACAAGGTTTCTGCAAAATACTATGATTTTGCAGAAATACTATGCATTAGTAGTAATACTATAACATCACAGATATATGATGATTTTGCAGACATTCTGGTTTTACACAAATACTATAATGTGGCAGTATACTATGTTTTAGCACAAATACTATGATTTGCTATAAATACTATGATTTGGCACATATACTATATTCAGCAGATATACTATAACAAAACAGAAAGTCTATGACTTAGTAGTAATGCTATAACATAATAGATATACTATGATTTTGCAGACAGTCTATTTTTTTCCACAACTAGCACAATATGGCAGAAATACTATGATTTGGCACAAGTACTATGATTTAGTACAAATACCATGATTTGGCAATAATACTGGGTTTTAGCACAACTACTGAGATTTGGGTGAAATACAATGATTTAGAAGAAATACTATGACTTTGTACAAATACAATGTTTTGGTTCGAATAATATGATTTGCAAAAAATTCTACGATTTCGTTCAAATACTATGAAATTGCAGAAATACTATGATTTTGAAGGAATACTATGATTTTGTAGAATTACTATGCCTTAGTAGTAATACTATAGCATAGCAGATATACTGTGATTTTGCAGACATAGTATGTTTTTTGCACAAATACTACGATTTGCTCAAATACTATGAAATTGCAGTAATACTATGATTTTGAAGAAATGCTATGATTTGGTAGAAATGCTATGGCTTAGTAGTAATACTATAACATAACAGAAATTTTAATTGGGCACAAATACTCTAATTTGGCACAAATACCATGATTTGGCAAAAATATACCATGATTTGGCACAAATACGATGATATGGCAGAAATACTATGATTGGGTACAAATACTATGAATAGGCACAAGCACTATGATTTAGCAGAAATACTATGTTTTAACATAACTAATATCTTTTGACAGAAATTTCTGCTAAAAGGTACTATTTCTGCTTTTAGCAGAAATACTGTAAAATACTATGATTCGGGATAAATACTATGATTTGGCAGATACACTGTAATCAGCACATATACTATAACATGACAGAAATTCCTCCACTTATTAGTAATACTATAGCTTAACAGAAATGTTATGTTTTGGCACAAAAACCATGATTTGGCAAAAATACTATGATTTAGCAGAAATACTATGATTGAGCAGAAGTACTAAGATGTAGTAGAAGTACTTTGATTTAACAGAAATACTATTATGGAGTAGTAATACTTTCTGCAATCAGAGGTACTGCTTCTGTCTGCTTCATCAGGCTGTGTACTTGTATGTATTTCTGCCATTGAGCGTTAACAAGAATCTGAGGTCCGTATTAGACAAACTGCTAACATCATAAAACTTTGCAGAATTGTAATAAATTAGCAATATAAATTACAGGTCTGTGATAGTGTATAAATTTGTAGTGAAAAAAAAACCATGTGGACCAAGGTGGAATTGAACCCACGACCTTTGGGCTGCAGACCTGTGTCATTACCAAATGCGCCACCGGCAAAGAGAGCCAGTGCCTGGAAAACAGGGAGATGAGCAGTCAGAATTAGATCGCGGTGAGAGGTGTAAAGCGCCGTTTTCTGGAGTTACAAAATGTCGTGTAACTCAAAAACTAGGTGGGATAGAAGCACAATTCCTTTACTGGGTGAATCAGCAGAATTTCATGAACTTTGACTGCGATAGCTCTTTGTACCTCCGTCGCAGAGATATGATGAGAGAAGAAACGGCTTCATTTTAAGAGTTTGAAAACAAATGTAATTTATGGCTCAAGAGTTTGAAAACAAACGTAATTTATGGCTCAACAGTAAGATGACAGTAAAAACTGCTCCAACCGTGAGTGTCAGCAGTGTCTGAAGATGAATTGGCACAAGCCTCTTGTCTTAACTTTGCTTTATTAAAATTATTGTGGCATGCAGATGAATCTTGCAGAGAAGCTCACAGGAGAGATTGAGCCTGTATTTCCACCCCAAGCTGGTAGGGGAGTTTTTATTGAACATACTTGCTTGTACCACAATGTGCTTCAAGGGTCAATAACAGCATAACAGAACTCACTTATGGTACTGCATTCTTCCTATAAAACAATAACTGTCAGTGACTTTGTACCGTAGTATAAACACAACATTCAAGACAACAGTTAAAAGTAACGTAACCATAAACAATGAAACAAGAACATCTAAAATGCAGCACATGTCCCAAGGCATGATGGGAGAGAACTAGCTGTTCCCCAACACGCCACATTATTTATGATTTATGATTTGGCAGAAACACTGGGACTTGGTATAAATACTATGATTTACATGAAATACTTTGACTTAGCAGAAATTCTGTAATCTAGCAAAAAGCACTTCAGCATAGCAGAAATTCTATGATTGAGCAGAATTACTAGGATTTAGCACAAACACTATGATTTGTCTAAAAAAAACCCTTTATTTTGCAGTTATATTGTGATTTGGCAGAAATACTTTGCTTTGGAACAAATACCAAGATTTGGCAGAAATACTATGAGCAGTAATAATATAACATAGCAGAAATACTGTTATTTTGTGGAATACTATGCTTTGGCACAAATACCATGATTTGGCCAAAATACTATGATTTAGCAGAAATACTATGATTGAGCAGAAGTACTAAGATGTAGTAGAAGTACTTTGATTTAACAGAAATACTATTATGGAGGAGTAATACTTTAACATGGGAGAAATATTGATACAGACACACAAACATACACATACACAGAGCCTAAAGGGAACAGTGGCTGTTACGAGTCCGGGCTTGGTATATCTAGGTCAGTTAAATTAGCTGCACCTGCTGTAATCAGCCCTTACACACACAGACACAGAGAGAGGTATAAGTTTTCTGCAGTGTATTTCTTACATTCACATTCAGGATTCCCCTCGAACCTCCTGGTCTCAAGGCAGCTACTCATCTCACTGAGCCAAACTCATTCTCACAAAAAGAGGTAGATAGACTGACAATTGTGCTGAAATTATCAGAAGCTGCTGGGAACTGTGCTGATAAGAGGCAAAAAGGATGAAAATTTTGCAGAAAAGAGGTGAATCAGCAGAATTTCTGCAGAAAAGAGGCAAAGAAGCAGAACGTTGCGCTGAAAAGAGGTGAATCAGTAGAGTATATGCTGAAAAGAGTTTTTTTCTGAAAAACCTATGATTTTGACAGACAGTCTTTTGTTTTTGCACAAATACTACAACAACTACTACTACAAATACTACAAGAAATACTATGTTTGGGCAGTAAAACTATTATTTGCTATAAATACTATTATTTGGCACATATACTATAATCAGCAGATATACTATAACATAACAGAAATTCTACGACTTAGTAGTAACACTATAATATAACAGAAATTTTAACTGGGCACAAATAACATGATTTGGCACAAATACCATGATTTGGCAAAAGATACCATGATTTGGCACAAATACTGATCATATTGCAGAAATACTATGATTGGGTACAAATACTATGATTTGGCACAAGTACTATGAATAAGTACAAATACTATGATTTGGCAGAAATACTATGATTTAGCAGAAATACTATGTTTTAACATAAATAATATCTTTTCACAGAAATTTCTGCTAAAAGGTACTATTTCTGCTTTTTAGCAGAAATACTGTAATTTTGCATAAATACTATGATTTGGGATAAATACTATGATTTGGCAGATATACTATATTCAGCACATAAACTATAACATAACAGACATTCCTGCACTTAGTAGTAATCTCATAACATAAAATAAATATTATGGTTCTGCCCCAAAACCATGATTTGGCACAAATACTATGATTTAGCAGAAATACTATGATTGAGCAGAAGTACTAAGATGTAGTAGAAGTACTTTGATTTAGCACAAATACTATTATGGAGGAGTAATACTTTAACATGGGAGAAATATTGATATACACACACACATACACATAGAGCAAAGTGTACAGGGGCTGTTAAGAGTCTGGGCTTGGTATATCTAGGTCAGCTAAATTGGCTGCACCTGCTGTAATCAGCACTTACACACACAGACACAGAGACAGCTATGAGTTTTCTGCAGTGTATTTCTCACATTCAGGATTCCCTCGAACAAATGGCCATAATTTCCTAACCGTAGGGGCTAGACGCTCATTCTGACACCGATTTGTTCAGAAGAGATGGGAAAACTTCAGGCCTTCATAATTCAGAGATAAAATATAAATTATTGAAGATATATGACTTGTAATCACTGTAACTGAGTAGAGGCGAAGCAAAACTGCCTTGACTTGCCCTCAAACAACGTTTTGTAACTCTAAATCTATATGGAGCATCAAAATCATTCTTTCACCGTGAAGAAACAGCAGGCTTTGGTGAACAGTCATGGAAATTTTCAGGTCTCTGTTGAAATCCATCAAAAGATATGACGAGAGACAAAAGTGCCTCATTTCCAGAGTTTGAAATCTGAAGAAATCTGAGCGAGGAAAATTTCCTACCCTCAAACAAGTGTAATTCATGGCCAAACGGTAATAGGTGAGGAAAAATTCTTGAATTGTGAGCATCAGGGATGTCTGAAGATATATTGGCACAAAGCCTCATGTCTCAACTTTGTTTCGTTAAGGAGATATGACGATTTGAAAATGCCTCTCATTAGAGAATTCCAGCGCTGATTTTGAAGAAACTCTCCATTGAGTTTCTATGGAGAGTTTTGAGACTTTATGTTACTCTGAGGAGATTGCAAAAAATCTATAAGTCCCACAACAATGATAGTGACATTTTCTGAAAGCCAGCAAAAATACCTACATTTTGATGTATAATTTGTGGGAGTTGAGTGGAAATTGAGTGAGTAGCAAGAAGTTGTTCAGACATGAAGAGAAAATTCAGAAAGGACGAAAAGCACACTCTGAGTTAATTGCATAGCAACCATAACAACGCATGTATTTTCTGAAAAATCACAATTTTGCAACTGAAAACTTAAAGAGGTATAAAATTAAAACGGTAGAAGATCTGAAAAAGCTGAATCATTGAGGAATAGCCCAATAGTCTGAGAACATTTTAAAGTTTGAATGGAGTTTCTAGGTGAAAGTATGACAAAGTAGTTAAGTTTCAAAAACAAGCAAGTTTTAGCAGAATTGTGGAAGTTTTCCATTCATTTCAATGGGACAAATTAAAGGAAAAAGGGTAATATTTTAAAAGTATAACAGTAATAAACACCAAAGTCATAGCAAACATTAGCAGAAAGAGCAGAACAGTATAGAGTTTGAACGGAGAAAATCGGCTGAAAACTGAGGCAGTAGATAGACTGCAAAAAACGTCTGGAAGCAACTTGAAGAATAATAAAGAACTAGAAAAATTTGCATTTCCTGCGTAAATGCTGTGTGGATGCCTTAACGCTGAAGCTGTCTGCTGAAAAGCTGAAAAGATGAAAAGTTGCAAAAGTTGCATGGTGGTGAAAAAACATGTTGCCCTGAGCGGGATTAGAACCTGGCCCTGTTGGTCTCAAGGGAGCTGCTCATTTCACTGAGCTAAACTCACTCTCTTAAAAAGAGGAGGAGAGACCGACAATTCTGCTAAAATGAGCAGAAGCTGCTGAGGTGTGCTGAGAAGAGGTGAAAAGGCTGAAAATTTTGCAGAAAAGAGGTAAATCAGCAGAATTTCTGCAGAAAAGAGGCAAACAAAAGAGAAAACTGAAAACAGGTTTCGCCATGACCGGGATTTGAACCTGGCCCTTCTGGTCTCAAGGCAGCTGCTCATCTCACTGAACCAAACTCATTCTCACAAATACAAGAGATGGAGCAACTGACAATTTTGCTAAATGAGCAGAAGCTGCTGAGAACTGTGCTGAGAAGAAGTGAAAAACAAAGACATCAGCAATCAGAAATAGATCGCGATGAGAGGAAATGCGCCGTTTTTTTGGAGTTACAAAACGTCGTGTAACTCAAAAACTAGGAGGGCTAGCAGCATAATTCTTGTACTGGGTGAATCAGCGGACTTGAAAACTTTGACTACGATTTTCATTGCTCTGGCTCAAGCTCCGTCGCGGAGATATGACAAGAGAAGAAACGGGTTCATTTTAAGTGTTGAAAACAAAGCGTAATTTATGACTCAACAGGAAGATAACACTTCGCTTTATTAAAATTATTGTGGCATGCAGATGAATCTTGCAAAGAAACTCACAGGGAGAGATTGAGTCTGTATTTCCACCCCAAGCAGATAGGGGGAGCTTTTTATTGAACATACTTGCTTGTGCTACAATGTGCTTCAAGGGTCAATAACAGCATAACAGAACTCACTTATGGTACTGCATTCTTCCTATAAAACAATAACTGTCAGTGACTTTGTACCGTAGTATAAACACAACATTCAAGACAACAGTTAAAAGTAACGTAACCATAAACAATGAAACAAGAACATCTAAAATGCAGCACATGTCCCAAGGAATGATGGGAGAGAACTAGCTGTTCCTTCAACACGCCACATTATTTATGATTTGTGATTTGGCAGAAACACTGGGACTTGGTATAAATATTATGATTTATATGAAATACTTTGACTTAGCAGAAATTCTATAATCTAGCAAAAGCACTTCAGCATAGCAGAAATTCTATGATTGAGCAGAATTACTAGGATTTAGCACAAACACTATGATTTGTCTAAAAAAAAAAACCCTTTATTTTGCAGTTATATTGTGATTTGGCAGAAATACTATGCTTTGGAACAAATACCAAGATTTGGCAGAAATACTATGAGCAGTAATAATATAACATAGCAGAAATACTGTTATTTTGTGGAAATACTATGCTTTGGCACAAATACCATGATTTGGCCAAAATACTATGATTTAGCAGAGATACTATGATTGAGCAGAAATACTAAGATGTAGTAGAAGTACTTTGATTTAACAGAAATACTATTATGGAGGAGTAATACTTTAACATGGGAGAAATATTGATACAGACACACACACATACACAGAGCCTAAAGGGAACAGTGGCTGTTAAGAGTCTGGGCTTGGTATATCTAGGTCAGTTAAATTAGCTGCACCTGCTGTAATCAGCCCTACACACACACAGACACAGAGAGGTATAAGTTTTCTGCAGTGTATTTCTTACATTCACATTCGAAGGATTCCCTCGAACCTCCTGGTCTCAAGGCAGCTACTCATCTCACTGAGCCAAACTCATTCTCACAAAAAGAGGTAAGATAGACTGACAATTGTGCTGAAATTATCAGAAGCTGCTGAGAACTGTGCTGATAAGAGGCAAAAAGGATGAAAATTTTGCAGAAAAGAGGTGAATCAGCAGAATTTCTGCAGAAAAGAGCAAAGAAGCAGAACCTTGCGCTGAAAAAGAGGTGAATCAGCAGAGTTTCTGCTGAAAGAGGTTTTTCTGAAAACGCCAAAAAGCTGGAATTTGTGCTGAAAAGGGGTGAAAAAAATGAAAATTTTGCTGAAAAAGGGTGAAGAAGCTAAAGTATACCAAATCAAAGTATTTGTGCCAAAACATGGTATTTCTGCCATATTGTGGTATTTGTGCCACAAAAGTTACTACATTACAACATGAATACGGATTAAAGATGAAAGAAACTGGCAACAAATTCCTCCACTACAAACCAGTCTGATACCACTTCTTTGCAGTGTTTACTAAGGCACTACCCAAAAAGGCGCCACAAGAGGGCACTCAACACAACAGATGACCTATGTACACTGATGCACTTAGTAACAGTCAGCCTCCTACTTAGCCACTACGTAATACAGCGATATTACAGTGTACAAATTCACATAAATTTGCAGGGGACCAAACAAAGCAGGAACAAGCCCAAAACAATCAAATAACTGTGCTGCCATAGCTATCTTAACTAGCACATACGCTAAAGGTAACTAAAACCAATACACACAAGTAGCAGGGTAAACATCTTAAGCATGGAACATTAACTCACGTTTATGTGACACACACCATCTAACAAATACAGGATGGGCTATTTGCTCCCCTTCCCAGCAGCTCTCTCCTCAATCGTTAGCACAGGAGCGAGAAGGAAGACCATCTAGCTCAGAAGTCCCATGAATTCCCTCACTGCTCAGAGGCTGCTGGGTAATGTAGCTCACACTAACACAGGTTTTCTACAAGCACAAATACTATAACATAGCAGAAATACTGTGATTTTGTTGAAATACTATGCTTTAGGACAAATACTATGATTTGGCAGAAATACTATGTTTTAGGACATATACTATGATTTGGCTCAAATACTATGATATAGCAGCAATACTATGTTTTGGTACAAATGCTGCTTAGGCACAAATATTATGATTTGGTGGACACTATGATTTAGCAGAGATAATATGATTTGGCAGAAATAGTAAACTTTGGCACAAATACTATAATTGAGTGCAAGTACTTTAAGATAACAGAAATACTATGATTTAGCAGAAATACAATGTCTTTGCAGAAACACTGTAATTTCACTCAAATACTTTGAAATAGCCGTAATACTATGATTTGGCAGAACATAACAGAAATTCTACGACTTAGTAGTAATACTATAACATAACAGAAATATTAATTGGGCACAAATACTATAATTTGGCACAAGTACCATGTTTTGGCAAAATCCATAATTTGGCACAAATACTATGATTTGGCAGACACTATGATTTAGCAGAGATAATATCATTTGGCAGAAATACTAAACTTTGGCACAAATACAATAATTGAGTACTTTAAGATGAGAGAAATACTATGATTTTGCAGAAATACAATGTTTTGCAGAAACACTGTAATTTCACTCAAATACTATGAAATAGCAGTAATACTATGATTTGGCAGAAATACTATGTTTCAGTACAAATACTATGACAAAGCAGAAATACTATGACTTAGAAAGTAATACTATAACAAAAGGGTTTCTCAAAATACTATGAAATTGCAGTAATTCTATGATTTGGCAGAAATACTGTGCTTCGTTACAAATACAATGCTTTGGTACAAATACTATATTTTGATTTCAATACTATGATTTGGCACGAGTAGTATGATTTAGTACAAATACTACGAATTGGCAGAAATACTGTGACTTAGTAGTAATACTATAACATAACAGATATACTATGATTTTGCAGACAGTCTATGTTTTTTGCTTTTGCACAATGGCAGAAATACTATGATATGGCAGAATAATGATTTATGATTTGGCACACTAGTCACTATGATTTATACTATGGTTTTAGCACAAATACTGAAATATTGGCACAAATACTATGATTTTTCTAGTAGTAATACATAATACTATGATTTGGCAATAATACTGGGTTTTAGCACAACTACTGAGATTTGGGTGAAATACTATGATTTAGAAGAAATACTATGACTTCAATTACAAATACAATGTTTTGGTTCAAATAATATGATTTGCAAAAAATACTATGATTTGGCACAAGTACCATGATTTAGTACAAATACTACAATTTCGCTCAAATACTATGAAATTGCAGTGATACTATGATTTTGAAGGAATACTATGATTTGGTAGAAATACTATGCCTTAGTAGTAATACTATAACATAGCAGATATAATGTGATTTTGCAGACATAGTATGGTTTTGCACAAATACTACGATTTAAGCTCAAATACTATGGAATTGCAGTAATACTATGATTTGGAATACTATGATTTGGTAGGAATACTATGCCTTAGTAGTAATACTATAACATAACAGATATACTATGATTTTGCAGAAATTCTATGTTTTTGCACAAATACTACAACAACTACTACTACAAATACTACAAGAAATATTTGGGCAGTAATACTATGATTTGCTATAAATACTATTATTTGGCACATATACTATAATCAGCAGATATACTATAACATAACAGAAATTCTACGACTTAGTAGTAACACTATAATATAACAGAAATTTTAACTGGGCACAAATAACATGATTTGGCACAAATACCATGATTTGGCAAAAAATACCATGATTTGGCACAAATACGATCATATTGCAGAAATACTATGATTGGGTACAAATACTATGATTTGGCACAAGTACTATGAATAAGTACAAATACTATGATTTGGCAGAAATACTATGATTTAGCAGAAATACTATGTTTTAACATAAATAATATCTTTTGACAGAAATTTCTGCTAAAAGGTACTATTTCTGCTTTTGCTAGAAATACTGTAATTTTGCATAAATACTATGATTTGGGATAAATACTATGATTTGGCAGATATACTATATTCAGCAAATATACTATAACATAACACACATTCCTCCACTTAGTAGTAATACTATAACATAAAATAAATATTATGGTTTTGCCCCAAAACCATGATTTGGCACAAATACCATGATTTTCAAAATACTATGATTTAGCAGAAATACTATGATTGAGCAGAAGTACTAAGATGTAGTAGAAGTACTTTGATTTAGCACAAATACTATTATGGAGGAGTAATACTTTAACATGGGAGAAATATTGATACTCACACACATACACAGAGAGCAAAGTGTACAGGGGCTGTTGAGAGTCTGGGCTTGGTATATCTAGGTCAGCTAAATTGGCTGCACCTGCTGTAATCAGCACTTACACACACAGACACAGAGAGCTATGGGTTTTCTTCAGTGTATTTCTCACATTCAGGATTCCCCTCGAACAAATGGCCATAATTTCCTAACCGTAGGGGCTAGAACGCTCATTCTGACACCGTTTTGTTCAGAAGAGATGGGGAATCTGCAGGTCTTCATAATTCAGAGATAAAATATAAATTATTGAAGATATATGACTTGTAACACACTGTAACTGAGTAGAGGCAAAGCAAAACTGCCTTGACTTGCCCTCAAACAACGTTTTGTAACTCTAAATCTATATGGAGCATCAAAATCATTCTTTCACCGTAAGAAACAGCAGGCTTTGGTGAACAGTCATGGAAATTTTCAGGTCTCTGTTGAAATCCATCAAAAAGATATGACGAGAGAAAAAAGTGCCTCATTTCCAGAGTTTGAAATCTGAAGAGATCTGAGCAAGGGACAAATTTCCTACCCTCAAACAAGTGTAACTCATGGCAAAACGGTAATAGGTGGGAAAAAAATTCTTGAATTGTGAGCATCAGGGATGTCTGAAGATATATGGGCACAAGCCTCATGTCTCAACTTTGTTTCGTTAAGGAGATATGACGATTTGAAAATGCCTCTCATTAGAGAATTCCAGCGCTGATTTTGAAGAAACTCTCCATTGAGTTTCTATGGAGAGTTTTGAGACTTTATGTTACTCTGAGGAGATTTGCAAAAATCTATAAGTCCCACAACAATGATAGTGACATTTTCTGAAAGCCAGCAAAAATACCTACGTTTTGATGTATAATTTGTGGGGTTGAGTGGAAATTGAGCGAGTAGCAAGAAGTTGTTCAGACATGAAGAAGAAAATTCAGAAAGGACGAGTGCACACTCTGAGTTAATTGCATAGCAACCATAACAACGCATGTATTTTCTGAAAAATCACAATTTTGCAACTGAAAACTTAAAGAGGTATAAAATTAAAACGGTAGAAGATCTGAAAAAGCTGAATCAGACAGGAATAGCCCAATAGTCTGAGAACATTTTAAAGTTTGAATGGAGTTTCTAGGTGAAAGTATGACAAAGTAGTTAAGTTTCAAAAACAAGCAAGTTTTAGCAGAATTTGTGAAGTTTTCCATTCATTTCAATGGGACAAATTAAAGGAAAAAAGTGTAATATTTTAAAAAGTATAACAGTAATAAACACCAAAAGTCATAGCAAACATTAGCAGAAAGAGCAGAACAGTATAGAGTTTGAACGGAGAAAATCGGCTGAAAACTGAGGCAGTAGTTAAGTGAAAAAAAAGCGTGCGGAAGCATAATAGAAGAATAATAAAGAATAAAGAGAAACAGGAACTCAATAGTGTGGAAGCCCTTTGAGGGCATCCACACAACTAAAAAAATTTGCATTTCCTGCGAAAATGCAGTGTGGATGCTTTAAAGCTGAAGCTGTCTGCTGAAACTAGCTGAAAAAGCTGAAAAGTTGCAGAATTTGTAAAAACTTTGCAGAAACAAAGGAACTTTGCTAAAATGTAGTAACTTAGCAGAACTGTAATATCTTAGAAACATAATACTTGGCAGAAATACAATAGCATAGCAGAACTTAGCAGAAATATTGTAACTTACCAGAAACATGATAACTTCTCAAAATACAAGAATTTGGGAGAAATAGTATAAGATAACAGAAAGAATATATTTAGCCAAAACATTCTTAAACATTACAGAAATACTATGATTTAGAAAAACAGTACAACATAGCAGAAATGCTGTGATTTACCAGAGACACTGTAATATACTATGAATATTGTAATTTTATATAAATACTATGTTTTAGCACAAAAAAATACTCAGTTTAACACAAATATTATAACATAGCAGAAATACTATTCTATAGCAGAAATGCTATATTTAGAAAAGAAAAATATAATATAGTAGAAATACTATGATTTAGCAGAAATCTACAATATAGCTTAATAACAATGATTTAGAACAGATACTATGATTGAGCAGAATAGTAATAACATAAGTGAAAATATTGGAAAGGTAAAATGATAAAGCTGAACAAAAAGGAACATGGTTGAGTTGGCTCAAAACTAATTTGTTCACCTGTGAAAAACATGGAAATAAAAAATACATTTAGAGAAAAATACAAATAAGAACAGCCAACAGATATACACAAAATCAAATATGGATACACAAATCACCTATATACACAGAAAATGAAATATGGATGCACACAAATGTACAGAGAGAGACACACACAAACAGGGTCTATGCCAGTCAACCAGTCTGTGATATATAATATTTTTATCCAACAATGAGATGCTGCCCTAAAAGGGTCTTTGTGTGTGTGTGATTTCATTGCTCTCTCTTCTCTCTCTCTCTCTCTACACACACACACACACACACACACACACACACACACACACACACACAGCAGCTCAGCAAGTGAACAGGGGCTGTTAACAGCATGTTTCTAGGTCAGTCAAACAGCTGTGAGTTTCTCAATTTGAATCCACCAATCAGAAATAAATTGTGAATTTTTTCCCGCCAAAACTGGTGCACCTGCAGGTTTTACACCTATGCACAGAACAGAGACAGGATTTGTGCTGTCTATTTTGATAGTGAGGACTCCCCTCAAACAAACAGCTATAATTTACTAACCGTGAGGGGCTAAAACACTATCATTCTTCACACCGTTTTGTTCATACTAAGACATGGGGAATCTTAAAGTGTTGACAATTTATCATTAAAAAGTGCAAATTATATGAAGATATTTGTAGATCTAATGCACAGAAATACATGATTTAGCAAAAACTGCTGTTCATGACTGCTCAAACAATAGCTTTGGGATTTCAAACAGATCTATATGAAAGAAATTATACGATATCTAGTTTTCAGTAATACACTTAGCAGAAAAATTGTGAACAGTCATGGAAATTTTAAGGTCTCAGGTGCACTAAAGATACTCAAATTGTTTGAAGACATGGGGACTCAGAAATGGAAGTCTTTTCTAAATATAAAATATGAATAGATTATAGAGATCATGAGCATAAATGCTATAATTTGGTTTCTCTCTTGGAAGCCATGAAAGCCCCAAATGCACAAATTTGATTGTCTCAGCCAGTCAAATATATATGATTGGAATGGCTGGGGAAGCATGAAGGCCTCAATATGCAAATCTGAATGTCTCACCCTCAGATGTGATTGGCTGGCACACACAGGCATGAACACACACAAAATACACAAATTTGATAATCTCAGCCCTCAGATATGATTGGCTGGTTGGGAAATACAATGCATCAACATATGTCATATTTGAAATTTACAGTCCTCACAGAGGAGATATACACACCCTCAGGAGCTGGCAGGACACACACATAGAAATACTACATTGCCACAAATACTATATATTCAAGCAGAAATATTATGGTTTAGCACAAATACATAAAATAGCAGAAATAGTATGATTTAGCAGAAATGCTGTACACAGCACAAATACTGAAAAGCACACAGAAATACTATGACTTAGCACAATAGTAATAACTTAAATAGAAAAATTGGAAAAGCAAAATGAACAGCTGAAAAACACTGAACATTCTAAGGGTCCCTCAAATCAATTTGTTAAATGAAAAAAAAAATCATACAAAAAAAAGTATAACAGTCACACAATCAAAAATATGGACACACATGGAAACACACACACACAGAGACACACACAGGATCAAATTCAGTCAACCAGTCTAAATATATTGAATTTAAATCATACAATAAGATGCTCCCATAAAACTCTCTCTAAGCTCTCTCTCTCTCTCTCTCTCTCACACACACACACACACACACACACACACACACACACACACACACACAGCACAGTCACACAAACAGCCTGGGAGCTGTAAATTTGAATCCACCAATCAGAGAGGCTGTGCTGAATTTTCCCGCCAAAACAGATGCCTGTGCACTTTTTACGCCAACACAAATACTACGCAGCACAGAGAGACAGGATTTGTGCAGTCTATTTCTCATAATGAGGATTCCCCTCAAACAAATGGCCATAATTTCCTAACCGTGGGGCTAGAAAACAGTCATTCTTACACCGTTTTGTTCAGAAGAGATGGGGAATCTTAAGGTGTTGACAATTTATCATTAAAATATGAATTATTAAAGATATTTGACTTCTAATGCACCATAACTGAGTAGAGGCAAAGCAAAAAAACTGCCTTGACTGCCCTCAAACAACGCTTTCTAACTCTAAATCTATTTGGAGTATCGATATCATTCTTTCACCGTCACCGTGAAGAGACAGCAGGCTTTGGTGAACAGTCATGAAATTTTCAGGTCTCTGTGAAATCCATCAAAAAGATATGATGAGAGAAAAAAAGTGCCTCATTTTCAGAGTTTGAAATCTGAAGAAATCTGAGCGAAGGATGAAAATTACCTCAAACAAGTGTAACTCAATCATGGCCAAATGGTAATAGGTGAGAAAAAAATTCTTGAATTGTGAAAATCAGGGTGTCTGAAGATATATTGGGACAAGCCTCATGTCTTAACAGTCGCTTTGATTAGGAGATATGACGATTTGAATATGCCTCTCATTACAGAAATCAGCGGTGATTTTGAACAAACTCTCCATTGACTTTCTATGGAGAGTTTTCAGACTTTTGTGTTGGTCTGAGGAGATTTGCCAAAATTCTATAAATCTCACAACAATGATAGTGACATTTTCTGAAAGCCAGCAAAAATACCTACGTTTTGATGTATAATTTGTGGAAGTTGAGTGAAAATTGAGCAAGTAGCAAGAAGTTGTTCGGACATGAGAGAAGACTGCGAAACCTACAGTGGCACACTGAAGAGCCAAAGTGCATAGCAACCATAACAACGCATGTATTTTTCTCAAAAATCACAATTTTGCAACTCAAAACTTAAAGAGGATAAGATGAAAACCGTAACAGATATGAAAAAGCTGAATCATTCATGAATAGCCCAATAATTTGTGAACATTTTAAAGTTTGAATGGAGTTTCTATGTGAAAGTATGAAAAAAGTAGTTAAGTTTCAAAAAACAAGCAAGTTTTAGCAGAATTGCGGAAGTTTCCATTCATTTCAATGGGACAAATTAAAGGAAAAAAGTTAATATTTTTAAAAGTATAATAGCAGAAAATACCAAAGTCATAGCGGGAAGAGCAAAAATAGCAAATAGTTTGAAATTTGAACTTTGAAAATAAAGCACAAAAATTGTGGAAGTAGTTAAAGTGCCAAAAAAGCGTGCGGAGCAACTGAAGAATAATAATAAAGTAGAATAATAATAATAAAGAATAAAGAGAAACAGAACTCAATAGTCATGTGGATGCATCAAAGCATCCACACAATAAAAGATATAAAGAACTAAAAAAATTTGCATTTCCAGAAATGCTATTGTGGATGTATACTATGAGCTCAAGTTGCCTGCTGAAAAACTGTATAAGTTGAAAGTCTTTGCAAAAATTATAGGTGAAGAAACTGAAAATTCTGCTGAAAACAGGTTTTGAAGAATAATTTTTGCTGGTTTTCTGTGAAAAGCAAAAATTCTACTAAAAGGGTAAAGACAGAAATTGTTGCGGACCAAGAAGTGGTGAAAAAAAAAAAAATGTTGCCATGAGGAGGCTATGAATTTCTGAAAAGTCTCAAAATGAGCTACTCAGAAAACTTAAAGGCAGAAAAATGCCAAACTCATTCTCACAAAGAACTGCAGGAACATATTACAACGGACAATTCTGCTGAAATGAGCAGAAGATGCTGAAAGTGTGTGTCTGCTGAAAATAGTTGAAAATAGCTGAAGAAGCTGAAGAAATCAAAGTCAGTGTTTAAAAAGTTGTTGAAATTTAATAACGTTGCAGAACAACATCAAGTAAACAAAAATGTAATAACTTAGCAGAAATGCAATAACTTAGAAGAAACATAACAATTCAGCAGAAATGTTGTAGTTTACCAGAAGCTACAACTTAGCAGAAATGAAATAATTTAGAATAACATAACTTAACATAACATAATAAACAAAAGTAGTGTAACCTAGCAAAAATAATATAATTTAGTAGAAAATTAAAAACTTGGCAGAAATATTACAAGTTATCAGAACTGCTATAATTTTGCAGAAATGTAATAATTAGGCAAAACTGTCAACAGATAACAGCTGAAAAGGCTGAAGTAACCTCAAAGTTACTTGTTTAACTGTGAAAAATTACCAGAAACATTAGAAAGGAAGAAAATCAGCCAGCAGATAAACTGATGTGGAACAAAACCAAGGTAAAATTGCAGAGTTTACACAGCTGGTGAAATCTAAAAATGGCAAAAAAAAAAAAAAAACAAAAAAACAAAAAACAAAACCCACACAAACAACATTTAGGTAATAAATGCAAGATGCTGCGGTCAGAGATAAAAACACCCAAAAATAATGTTATTGAAATGCCAAAGAGTGGAAGAAAGTTTAGAAAGTAGAAAACCAGTAGTAGAAAAGTAGAACATTCAAATATTTTTAGAAAAATATGATACAAAATATTTACTCAGTTGTTTCCAATGATTACAATAATGGCATACAGAAATAAAAATCCCATTTGGGATAAACAGAAAAATATTAATAGAAAATGCAAATCAAATGAATCTAACATCTATACAAACAATTGAAGCATCTGTTGGAATTGTGAACATATCCTTGTTTTCCATGTTTATGTTTATGTCCCTAAGATGCAGACACATGATAGGCTATTAACTGCAAAAATATACACATATATAAACAGCAAGTGAGAGAGAAAAATATATCCTCTGATTTGCTGGAGTTTTGTGGAAATACCATTTGGCAAGGATAAACAACATGTTCCAATGCCACATTAAAAATTTTCAGAAGCTTCATTTTTCAATTAGTTTACAGTTTCCTGATTTTATGATAAATATGGTACCAATCTACAAAATACTGTCGAAATGAAGTCCACATTGTGATATATTTGAGGTGTAGAGAGTCACACAGCTGAACAATCGATGTGCATATTTAAAGAAACAGGGATCAAATAAAGAACATTATTGTGGAATAAATTACAGTGAAAATAATCACTGCTTTGCGTTAAAGAGTGACTTATGATGAGGTATTAATTGGGTTAACTTTACCTCTAACAGCTTTTCACATAGTGCTGTGACCAGGATGAAATCCATCATAAAGTAACTGTAAACAGTAGAACCATTAGCATGAATGTTATGGTTCTACTCTGATCAAAACTCAAGTCAGCTGTGTGACCTGATATAAAATGATAAAGAGAAACACATATAAATGGATGTGACCTTTATGAACTTTTCAAAATGACTTTATATGTCTGACCCATTATCTATACATATTAGAGCAGATGTGGAAAACCACTGTTAGACCTAGTCTATACTAATGTAGTTACTGACACCCCATACTAAGGCAGGATTCATACAAACACACATTATTTATTCTCTTAAACATTTTCTTTTTTCACATTTTGAGATTGTGTAATTTCTATAAAGAATATGTGTAATGGTTCAATAGATATAGTTATTTAAATGTCCATAATAATCAAATGATCATTTTTGTACATCCCACAATTCAAGATTTAGAGCTGTGTGTTTGTATGAATTCAGCTTGCTATACTTATAGACTTAGATATATTAATCCACTATTTACCCAAACAAGTTACATTGTTTGGGTAAATAGATTGGGTATGTCCTACAAAATAATTATTCAACAATAAAAAAAACACACAAAAAAAACCATCTGCACATTAATCCAGAGTTCAGTTTCATATGTCTGATATTGTTTGTTAAATCTGGTGACACAAACACAGTCAAAAATTCATTGCTAGTGTGACATGTGGTCCTTTTTGTCTTTGACCAATGATATGCTGGTTACTTGGACCAGTTTAGTATTTGCTGTCACAGAGGAATGTTAACATAAATCCAAAAGACAAAACTGAAAAAAATATGTTAGTTGCAAACATGTTTTTGCTTAGTCAAATGATTGAAATTACATGGAAACTGTCACCTTAAAACCTCATTGTAAAACAGATGTTTTCCACACAGTTAACAAAGCTCCACCACATCCGATCACTGCATATAAATGTAAAAAAAAAAAAAAAAAAAAAAAAAAATTAACACAAGGGAAGACTTTTGATTTAATAACTAAGCTTAAAATAAGTGTTACCTTTGAATATTTGTGGGAAAAATCTGATACTACCCCAAGAATACAAAGCCACACTGGAAACGATAACAGGCTTGCAGCCCTCTGTCTTCCTGGAGTGAGGTGCCTGATCAGTAGCAGTGAGTTGACAGAAGTCGGTGTCTGTAAGAGTGGCCAAGCACTGATACTCTGTCCAC
>NW_024108829.1:0-16895 GCF_013358895.1 Oreochromis aureus
CGCCTAAGCATCCTCACAGGACAGTAGGAGCTTCTGAACACCAACACCAAGGAGCTGGTGTTGGAGATCGCCTAAGCATCCTCACAGGACAGTAGGAGCTTCTAAAAACCAACACCAAGGAGCTGGTGTTGGTGATGATCGCCTAATCATCCTCACAGGACAGTAGGAGCTGCAGAGGCTCACCTCACTGCTCTGCAAGACTCAAGAGGTTCAGGAGGTCCTTTAACCCCACTGCCATGAGACTTTTTAACAGCGACTCCTGACATGTTCATTGCACATTTATTTCTTTTATTCTAATACATATTGGTTGTAATCATATGAATTCTGGCCTAAATGGACTTGCACCCACTTGTTCACCTCTACTGCAGTAAAGGTGTGGCTGTCTTCAACAAGACTCTTCAGTGAAGGTTTTAAAGACAACCATCTAAACTAAAAATCATAGTTGAACTATAAGTAGTTTTAAGGGAATTTCACCTTTTTTCAGCTTTTGTGCTTTTCCAATATTTCTGCTAATTTTTATGTTATTATATTTCAAATAAATATATAAATATAGTGGCATATTGGCACAAACGTCAGCCGGCAGATACACAAAATCAGAAACATTCACACACACAAACACACACAGGTGCTTCTGTAAAGTTAGTACAAGTTCAAAAACTTTTTCAAATAATGCCTTTCTCTTTTTCAGCTTTTTTCAGCTATATATTTTTAGCTGTATCTATGACAGTCACACAGCCCAAATCAGGCTCAATTTGAATCCACCAGAGATGCTGCTTCTGTCTGCTTCATCAGGCTGTGTAGTTGTTCCTGTCAACACAGCAGCACCCCTTGCTCATACAGATAGAGACATGGGCTTTTTGCAATGTATTTCTGACATGGAGCAAAAAAAAAAACTTTGCAGAAGCAAAGGAACTTTGCTAAAATGTAATTACTTCGCAGAACTGCAATATCTTAGAGGAAACATAATACTTGGCAGAAATACAATAGCATAGCAGGACTTAGCAGAAATATTGTAACTTACCAGAAACACGATAACTTCTCAAAAATACAAGAATTTAGGAGAAATAGTATAAAATAACAGAAAGAATGCAGTCTATTTCTCATAGTCAGGACTCCCCTCAAACAAACAGCCATAAATTCCTAACCGTAGGGGCTAAAACAGTCATTCTTAGACCGTTTTCTTCAGGCGACATGGGGAATCTTGAAATGTTGACCATTTAAAAAAAAAGCATGAAATATTATAGATATATGACATGGATTATCTTTTGACTTAGAAGCCATGAAGGTCCCAATATGCAAATTTTAACATGCCAGCCCTCAGATATGATTGGTTGTCTTAGAAGCCATGAAGGCAACAATATGCAAATTTGAATGTGCAAGCCCACAGATATATGATTGGTTGTCTCAGAAGCCATATAAAAAGCAGTAAAACTGTACTATGATTTGGTAGAAAAACTATAATTAATCAAAAAATACTATATTTGGCAGAAATACAATTTTTAGCAGAAACACTAGAGTTAGCACAAATCTTATGAAATAGCAGAAATAGTATGATTTAGCAGAAATGCTGTATTTAGCACAAATACTGCAACAGCAGCAGAAATGCTATGACTTAGCACAATATGAATAACTTAAATAGAAAAATTGGAAAAGCAAAATGGACAGCTGAAAAAATGCTGAACATGCTAAGGGTCCCTCAAATGTAATTGTTAAATGAAAACAAATCAGCAAAAAAAAGTATAACAGTCACACAATCACAAATATGGACACATATGGAAACACACAAGCACAGAGAGACACACAGGATCAAATTCAGTCAACCAGTCTAAATATATTGAATTTAAATCATACAATAAGATGCTCCCATAAAAACTCTCTCTCGCCCTCCCTTTCTCTCTCTGTCACACACACACACACACACACACACACACACACACACACACATAGGGAGACAGACAAGCAAGTTTCTAGGTCAGTCAAGCAGCCTGGGAGCTGCTAAATTTGAATCCACCAATCAGAGGCTGTGTACTTTTTCCCGCCAAAACAGGTGCAGCCGTTTTTACACACTCAGCACAGAGAGAGACAGGATTTCTGCAGTGTATTTCTCATAGTGAGGATGCCTCTCAAACAAATGGCCATAATTTCCTAACCGTAGGGGCTAGAACGGTCATTCTTACACCGTTTTGTTCAGAAGAGATGGGGAATCTTCAAGTTTTAACAATTTATCATTAAAATATGAATTATTAAAGATATTTGACTTGTAATGCACCATAACTGAGTAGGCGAAGCAAAAACTGCCTTGACCTGCCCTCAAACAACACTTTCTAACTCTAAATCTATTTGGAGTATCGATATAATTCTTTCACCGTAAAGAGACAGCAGGCTTTGGTGAACAGTCATGGAAATTTTCAGGTCTTTGTGAAATCTATCAAAAAGATATGACGAGAGAAAAAAGTGGTTCATTTCCAGAGTTTGAAAGCTGAAGAAATCTGAGCGAGGGACAAATTTCCTACCCTCAAACAAACGTAATTCATGGCCAAATGGTAATAGGTGAGAAAAAAAAAATCGTACACTGTGAGCGTCAGGGTGTCTGAAGATATATTGGCACAAGCCTCATGTCTTAACGTCGCTTTGTTGAGGAGATATGGCGATTCGAATATGCCTCTCATTACAGAAATCAGCGGTGATTTTGAACAAACTCTCCATTGACTTTCTATGGAGAGTTTTCAGACTTTGTGTTGGTCTGAGGAGATTTGCCAAAATTCTATAAATCCCACAACAATGATAGTGACATTTTCTGAAAGCCAGCAAAAATACCTACGTTTTGATGTATAATTTGTGGAAGTTGAGTAAAAATTGAGTGAGTAGCAAGAAGTTGTTCGGACATGAAGAGAAAATTGCAAAAGGTACAGTGGCTCACTTAGAACCAAGTGCATAACAACCATAACAACGCATGTATTTTGTGAAAAATCACAAAGATGAAACTCAAAACTTAAAGAGGATAAGATGAAAGCGATAAGAGATATGAAAAAGCTGAATCATTCATGAATAGCCCAATAATTTGTGAACATTTTAAAATTTGAATGGTTGTTCTAGGCGAAAGTATGAGAAAGTAGTTAAGTTTCAAAAAAACAAGCAAGTTTAGCAGAATTTTTTAAATTTCCCATTCATTTCAATGGGACAAATTAAAGGAAAAAAAACGTAATATTTTAAAAGTATAAGAGCAGAAAATACCAAAAATCATAGCTGGAATTAGCAGAAATAGCAGAATATTGTGAAATTTGAGCGGTGAAAATAGCACAAAAATTGTTGAAGTAGTTAAGCGCCGAAATGACGTCGGAAGCAACGAAAAAGAATAATAAAGAATAAAGAGAAACAGGAACTCAATAGTGTGGATGCCTCCAGCATCCACACAACTAAAAAAATTGCATTTCCTCTTGAAAATGCTGTGGTGCTATGTATGGCAGCTGAAGCTGTCTGCTGAAAAGCTGAAAAAAGATGAAAAGTTGCAAAAAGTTGTTGTGGAGAGCGGACAATTCTGCTGAAATGAGCAGAAGCTGCTGAGAGGTGTGCTGATAACAGGTGAAAAAAGGCTGAAAGTTTTGCAGAAAAGAGGTGGATCAGCAGAATTTCTGCAGAAAAGAGGCAAAAAGCAGAAACTTGCGCTGAAAAGAGATTAATCAGCAGAGTTTCTGCTGAAAGAGTTTTTCTGAAAACAGCCAAAAAGCTGGAATTTGTGCTGAAAAGGGTGAAAAAATGAAAATTTTGCTGAAAAGGGTGAAGAAGCTAAAGTATACCAAATCAAAGTATTTGTGCCAAAACATAGTGTTTCTGCCATATTGTGGTACTACTACATTACAACATGAATACAGATTAAAGATGAAAGAAACTGGCAACAAATTCCTCCACTACAAACCAGTCTGATACCACTTCTTTGCAGTGTTCACGTTTACTAAGGCACTACCAAAAAGCGCCACAAGAGGGCACTCCAACACAAGAGATGACCTATGTACACTGATGCATAGTAACAGTCAGCCTCCTTGAATTGGCAGAAATACTGTGATTTAGTAGTAATACTATAACATAACAGATATACTGTGATGTTGCAGACATAGTATGTTTTGCACTACTCAGTTGTAGTGAAAAAAATTAGCAATATAAATTACAGGTCTGTGATAGTGTATAAATTTGTAGTGAAAAAAAAATGTTGACCAAGGTGGGATTGAACCCACGACCTTTGAGCTGCAGGCCGTGTTATTACTGATTGCGCCACCTGGCAAGAGGGCAGGTGGCTGAAAAAACAAAGAGATCAGCAATCAGAAATAGATCGCGGTGAGGAGGCGGCGCCGTTTTGGAGTTACAAAGCGTCGTGTAACTCAAAAACTAGGAGGCTATCAGCATCAGCAGTTGCTGAAAACAAGCGAAAAAGCAATTATCTGCTAAAAAGAGGTGTATGAGATGGCTTTATGTGTAAGGGTACACTGAAGAGTGTCAAGAAAGCAGAGTGCATGCAAGTGGGGATGATGTGTAGCAACTGTCACAGGTAGGACTCAAACCTCTGCCACGGGTCTCACAGCAGCTTCTCAACCCTCTGAGCCAAATGAGGTCTGGTCACAAAAGGCGGGTGCCTAAAACACAGAGACTTGAGCAGTCAGAATTAGATCGCGGTGAGGCGTAAAAGCATGATTTTTCGGAGTTACAAAAGCGTCGTGTAACTCAAAAACTAGGTGGGATAGAAGCACAATTCTTGTACTGGGTAAATCAGCAGACTTTGCTGAACTTTGACTTCGATTTTCATAGCTCTTTGTACCTCCGTCGCGGAGATATGAAGAGAGAGAAAGCAGCTTCATTTAAGAGTTGGAAAACAAAGCGTAATTTATGGCTCAACAGTAAGATGACAGTAAAACTGCTCCAACCGTGACTGGCAGCACTGTCTGAAGATGAATTGGAACAAAGCTTCTCATCTTAACTTTGCTTTATTAAAATTATTATAGCACATACAAGTCTTGCAAATAAGCACACAGGAAAGCTTGAGCTTGTAATGCCACCCCAAGCTGGTGGGAGAAAGCTTTTTATTAAACACTTGCTTGTTCTACAATGTGCTTCAAGGGTCAATAACAGCATAACAGAACTCACTTATGGTACTGCATTCTTCCTTCCTATAAAACAATAACTGTCAGTGACTTTGTACCATAGTATAAACACAACATTCAAGACAGTTAAAAGTAACGTAACCATAAACAATGAAACAAGAACATCTAAACAGCAGCACATGTCCCAAGGCATGATGGGAGAGGACTAGCTGTTCCCCAACACGCCACATTATTTATGATTTATGATTTGGCAGAAACACTGGGACTTGGTATGATTTACATGAAATATTTTGATTTAGCAGAAAAACTATAATCTAGCAGAAAGCACCTCAGCATAGCAGAAATTCTATGAGCAGAATTACTAGGATTTGCTTTAAGCGCTATGATTTGTCTCAAAAACCTTTATTTTGCAGTTATATTGTGATTTGGCAGAAATACTGTGCTTTGGAGCAAATACCAAAATTTGGCAGAAATACTATGAGCAGTAATAATATAAGGTAGCAGAAATACAAATATTTTGTGGAAATACTATGATACTATGAAAAGCTAAATACAATGAAAAGTTGCAAAAGTTGTATGGTGGTGAAAAAAAAATACCCCACTGAGCAGGTTCGAACCTGGCCCTCCTGGTGGCTATTCATTTCCCTGAGCCAAAGTCATTCCTACAAAGAAGAGGTGGAGAGCGGACAATTCTGCTGAAATGAGCAGAAACTGCTGAGAATTGTGCTGATAAGAGGTGAAAAGGCTGAAAATTTTGCAGAAAAGAGGTGAATCAACAGAATTTCTGCAGAAAAAAGAGCAAAAAAGCAGAAACTTGTGCTGCAAAGGGTGAAAAAAAATGAAAAAATTTTGCTGAAAAGGGTTGAAGAAGCTAAAGTATACCAAATCAAAGTATTTGTGCCAAACATAGTGTTTCTGCCATATTGTGGTACTACTACATTACAACATGAATGAAGATGAAAAGAAACTGGCAACAAAGTCCTCCACTACAAAACCAGTCTGATACCACTTCTTTGCAGTGTTCACGTTTACTAAGGCGCTACCCAAAAGGCGCCACAGAGGCACTCAACACAACAGATGACCTATGTACACTGATGCACTTAGTAACAGTCAGCCTCCGTGGATTGGCAGAAATACTGTGATTTAGTAGTAATACTATAACATAACAGATATACTTTGATGTTGCAGACATAGTATGTTTTGCACTACTCATTTGTATTAAAAAAATAGCAATATAAATTACAGGTCTGTGATAGTGTATAAATTTGTAGTGAAAAAGAAATGTCGACCAAGGTGGGATTGAACCCCGACCTTTGAGCTGCAGAGCCCTGTCATCACTGATTGCGCCACCTGGAAAGAGGCGGGTGGCTGAAAAACAAAGAGATCAGTAATCAGAAATAGATCGCGGTGAGAGGCGGCGCCGTTTTTGGAGTTACAAAGCGTCGTGTAACTCAAAAACTAGGAGAGCTATCAGCATAATTCTTGTACTGG
Source organism: Oreochromis aureus (assembly GCF_013358895.1). NCBI lineage: Eukaryota > Metazoa > Chordata > Actinopteri > Cichliformes > Cichlidae > Oreochromis > Oreochromis aureus. The sequence continues at coordinate 6,585 of NW_024108829.1, forward strand.
GTGAATCAGCGGACCTTGGTGTGGTTTGACTGCCCTATGATTTGGCACAAATACTATGTTTTAGCACAAAAATATATTTTGGCTCAAAAACTTGTATTTTGCAGTTATACTATGATTTGGAAGAAAAACTATGCTTTGGAAGAAACACTATGCTTTGGAACAAATACCATGATTTGGCAGAAATACTATGAGCAGTAATAATATAACATAGCAGAAATACTATTATTTGGGTGAATACTATTGTTTGGCACAAACACTATGATTTAACACTGTACAGAATGGTGTCACGTCAGTTTAATGCTGGGTGGTGCTGCAATAGTAACTATCCTCGGTCAGAAGGAGAGGCTGTCATCCAGGATTAGATTACCACAGGTGGGTTTATTGGCAGTCAGATGGATGTTACAGGAGATATGGCATACAGTAGGAGGATGTGGAGGGTGATATGGTGTGGTTTCTATGATTAAGAACAGGGTATACATTACAACATGAATCTGGATTAAAGATTAAAGAAACTGGCAACAAATTCCTCCACTACAAACCAGTCTGATACCACTTCTTGCAGTGTTCACATTTACTAAGGCACTACCCAAAAGGCGTCACAGAGGGCACTCCAACACAAGAGATGACCTATGTACACTGATGCACTTAGTAACAGTCAGCCTCCTACTTAGCCACTCGTAATACAGCGATATTACAGTGTACAAATTCACATAAATATGATTTGGCAGAAATACTAAACTTTGGCTCAAATACTATAATTGAGTACAAGTACTCTAAGATAACAGAAATACTATGATTTAGCAGAAATACAATGTTTTGCAGAAACACTGTAATTTCACTCAAATACTATGAGATAACAGTAATACTATGATTTGGCAGAAATACTACGTTTTAGTACAAATACTATGACAAAGCAGAAATACTATGACTTAAGTAATACTATCACAAAAGGTTCCTCAAAATACTATGAAATTGCAGTAATTCTATGATTTGGCAGAAATCGATTACTTCATACAAATACAATGCTTTGGTACAAATACTATATTTTGGTTTGAATACTATGATTTGCAACAAATACTATGATTTGGCGAGTAGTATGATTTAGTACAAATACTACGAATTGGCAGAAATACTGTGACTTAGTAGTAATACTATAACATAACAGATATACTGTTATGTTGCAGACAGATCTATGTTTTGCACAAATACCACAATATGGCAGAAATACTATGTTTTAGCACAAATACTATGATTTGGTATAAGTACTATGTTTTGCACATATACCTTATTCAGCAGATATACTATAACATAACAGAAATTCTACGACATAGTAGTAATACTATAACATAACCGAGAAATATTAATTGGGCACAAATACTATAATTTGGCACAAGTACCATGTTTTGCAAAATCCCATAATTTGGCACAAATACTATGATATGGCAGAAATACTATGATTGGGTACAAATACTATGATTGGGCACAAATACTATGTTTCAGTACAAATACTACGATTTGGCAATAATACTGGCTTTTAGCACAACTACTGAGATTTGGGTGAAATACTATGATTTAGAAGAAATACTAGAAGTACAAATACAATGTTTTGGTTCAAATAATATGATTTGCAAAAATACTATGATTTGGTACAAGTACCATGATTTAGTACAAATACTACAATTTCGCTCAAATACTATGAAATTGCAGTGATACTATGATTTTGAAGGAATACTATGATTTGGTAGAAATACTATGCCTTAGTAATAATACTATAACATAGCAGATATAATGTGATTTTGCAGACATAGTATGTTTTGCACAAAATACTCTGATTTCGCTCAAATACTATGGAATTGCAGTAATACTATGATTTGGAATGCTATGATTTGGTAGGAATACTATGCCTTAGTAGTAATACTATAACATAACAGATATACTATGATTTTGCAGAAATTCTATGTTTTGCACAAATACTACAACAACTACTACTACAAATACTACAGAAATACTATGTTTGGGCAGTAATACTATTATTTGCTATAAATACTATTATTTGGCACATATACCATAATCAACAGATATACTATAACATAACAGAAATTCTATGACTTAGTAGTAACACTAATATAACAGAAATTTTAACTGGCCACAAATAACATGATTTGGCACAAATACCATGATTTGGCAAAAAGATACCATGATTTAGCACAAATCGATCATATTGCAGAAATACTATGATTGGGTACAAATACTATGATTTGGCACAAGTACTATGAATAAGTACAAATACTGTGATTTGGCAGAAATACTATGATTTAGCAAGAAATACTATGTTTTAACATAAATAATATCTTTTGACAGAAATTTCTGCTAAAAGGTACTATTTCTGCTTTTGCTAGAAAATACTGTAATTTTGCATAAATACTATGATTTGGGATGAATACTATGATTTGGCAGATATACTATATTCAGCACATAAACTATAACATAACAGACATTCCAGCACTTAGTAGTAATCTCATAATATGAAATAAATATTATGGTTCTGCCCCCAAACCATGATTTGGCACAAATACCATGATTTTCAAAAATACTATGATTACCCAAATTACTATGATTGAGCAGAAGTACTAAGATGTAGTAGAAGTACTTTGATTTAGCAGAAATACTATTATGGAGGTAATACTTTAACATGGGAGAAATATTGATACACACACACATACACAGAGCCTAAAGGGAACAGTGGCTGTTAAGAGTCTGGGCTTGGTATATCTAGGTCAGTTAAATTGGCTGCACCTGCTGTAATCAGCCACACACACACACACAGAGAGGTGTGAGTCTTCTGCAGTGTATTTCTCACATTCAGGACTCCCCCTCAGACAAATGGCCATAATTTCCTAACCGTGGGGGCTAGAATGCTCATTCTGACACCGTTTTGTTCAGAAGAGATGGGGGAATCTGCAGGTCTTCATAATTCAGAGATAAAATATAGATTATTGAAGATATATGACTTGTAATACACTGTAACTGAGTAGAGGCAAAGCAAAACTGCCTTGACTTGCCCTCAAACAACGTTTTGTAACTCTAAATCTATATAGACATCAAAATCATTCTTTCACCGTAAGAAACAGCAGGCTTTGGTGAACAGTCATGGAAATTTTCAGGTCTCTGTGGAAATCCATCAAAAAGATATGACGAGAAAAAAAAGTGCCTCATTTTCAGAGTTTGAAATCTGAACAGATCTGAGGCGAATACGAATTTCCTACCCTCAAACAAGTGTAACTCATCTCAAACGGTAATAGGTGAGAAAAAACTTCTAGAATTGTGAGCATCAGGGTGTCTGAAGATATATTTGCACAAGCCTCATGTCTCAACTTTGTTTCGTTAAGGAGATATGATGATTTGAAAATGCCTCTCATTAGAGGAATTCAAGCGCTGATTTTGAAGAAACTCTCCATTGAGTTTCTATGGAAGTTTTGAGACTTTATGTTACTCTGAGGAGTTGCAAAAAATCTATAAGTCCCACAAGAATGATAGTGACATTTTCTGAAAGCCAGCAAAAATACCTACGTTTTGATGTATAATTTGTGGGGTTGAGTGGAAATTCAGCGAGTAGCAAGAAGTTGTTCAGACATGAAGAAAATTCAGAAAGGACAGTGCACACTCTGAGTTAATTGCATAACAACCATAACAACATGTATTTTCTGAAAAATCACAATTTTGCAACTGAAAACTTAAAGAGGTATAAAATTAAAATGGTAGAAGATCTGAAAAAGCTGAATCAGACAGGAATAGCCCAATAATTTGAGAACATTTTAAAGTTTGAATGGAGTTTCTAGGTGAAAGTATGACAAAGTAGTTAAGTTTCAAAAACAAGCAAGTTTTAGCAGAATTTCTGAAGATTTCCATTCATTTCAATGGGACAAATTAAAGGAAAAAAGTGTAATATTTTAAAAAGTATAACAGTAATAAACACCAAAAGTCATAGCCTACGTCAGCAGAAGAACAGAACAGTATAGAGTTTGAGCGGTGAAAATCGGCTGAAAACTGAAGCAGTAGTTAAGCGGCAAAAAAAGCGTGCAGGAAGCAACCAGAATAAAGTATAATAAAGAACTAGAAAAATTTGCATTTCTGCGAAAATGCTGTGTGGATATACCTTCAAACTGTCTGCTGAAAAGCTGAAAAAGATGAAAAGCTGCAAAAAATGTATGGTGGTGAAGAAACTGAAAATTCTGCTGAAAACAAGTGAAGAAGGAGAGATTTTTTGCTGAAAAAAGTGGTGGAAAGCAAAAATTCTGCAAAGGGGTAAAGACGGCGAAATTTTACTAAAAAGTGGTGAAAAAACCCCCTATGTTTGCCATGAGAGCAGATATTGAACCCGGCCCTCCTGGTCTCAAGGCAGCTACTCATCTCACTGAGCCAAAGTCATTCTCCCAATGAGGTGGAGGCCAGCACTTTGAACTGAAATGAGCAGAAGCTGCTGAGAATTGTGCTGATAAGAGGAGAAAAGGCTGAAAATTTTGCAGAAAAGAGGTGAATCAGCAGAATTTCTGCAGAAAAGAGGTAAAGAAGCAGAAAGTTGCACTGAAAAGAGATGAATCAGCAGAATTTCTGCTCAAAAGTGTTTTTCTGAAAACAGCTGAGATTTGTGCTAAGAAGAATTGAAAAAGGCTGAAAATTTTGCAGAAGAGGTGAATAAGCAGAATTTTCAGCAGAATTCTACCGAAAAAGATGTTTTTGCTGAAAATACCTGAAAAAGCAGGGACTTGTGCTGAAAAGTGGTGAAAAAAAAAATATGATTGCCGTGAGCAGGATTTGAACCTGGCCCTCCTGGTCTCAAGGCAGCCACTCATCTCACTGAGCCAAACTCACTGATTTTGCAAAGAATATGGGTGGAGAGACTTATAATTCTGCTGAAAATGAGCAGAAGCTGCTCAAACTTCTGCAGAAAGAGGTGAATCAGCAAATACTGCTGAAAAGAGGTAAAACAACCTGTTTCTGCTCAAATTCACCAATCAGAGGTACTGCCTCTGTCACTTCATCAGGTGGGTACTTGTATCCTTATTTCTGCCATGGGCATTAACAAGAATCTGAGGTCCATATTAGAAAAGCTACTAAAATCATAAAGTCTGCGCTGAAAAGAGATGAATCAGCAGAGTTTCTGCTGAAAAGAGTTTTTTTCACAAATACAGCCAAAAAGGCTGGAATTTGTGCCTGAAAAGGGTGAAAAAAAATGAAAATTTTGCTGAAAAGGGGTGAAGAAGCTAAAGTATACCAAATCAAAGTATTTGTGCCAAAACATAGTGTTTCTGCCAGAAATGGTACTACTACATTACAACATGAATATGGATTAAAGATGAAAGAAACTGGCAACAAATTCCTCCACTACAAACCAGTCTGATACCACTTCTTTGCAGTATTCGTACATTGACTAAGGCACTATCAAAAGGCGCCACAAGAGGGCACTCCAACACAACAGATGACCTATGTACACTGATACACTTAGTAACATCAGCCTCCTTGAATTAACTAGAAATACTGTGATTTAGTAGTAATACTATAACATAACAGATATACTGTGATGTTGCAGCAGACATAGTATGTTTTGCACTAATCATTACGAGTGAAAGAAATTAGTAAATATAAATTAGAGGTCTGTGATAGTATAAATTTGAAGGAAAAAAAATGTTGACCAAGGTGGGATTGAGCATACTGACCTTTGAACTGCACAAAGACGTGTCATTACTTACTCTGCTGAAATTAGCAGAAGCTGCTGAGAATTGTGCTGATAAGAGGTGAAAAGGCTGAAAATTTTGCAGAAAAGAGGTGAATCAGCAGAATTTCTGCAGAAAGAGGCAAAGGAGCAGAAACTTGCGCTGAAGAGATGAATCAGCAGAGTTTCTGCTGAAAGAGTTTTTTTTTCTGAAAACAGCCCCCAAAAAAGCTGGAATTTGTGCTGAAAAGGGTGGAAAAAATGAAAATTTTTGCTGAAAAGGGGTGAGCTGAAGCTAAAGTATACCAAATCAAAAGTATTTGTGCCAAAACATAGTGTTTCTGCCATGTGGTATTTGTACTAAAAGTTACTACATTACAACATGAATACGGATTAAAGATGAAAGAAACAGCAACAAATTCCTCCACTACAAACCAGTCTGATACCACTTCTTTGCAGTGTTCACATTGACTAAGGCACTACCCAAAAGGCGCCCACAAGAGGCACTCAACACAACAGATGACCTGTACACTGATGCACTTAGTAACAGAGCCAGCACTCCTTGAATTGGCACAGAAATACATGATTTAGTAGTACTCTGGCCTATCTGGTCTTATAACAGATGCTATACTGTGATCATTCTCACAAGACAGACATAGCAACTGATAATTTTGCACTACTCATACTGAAGCTGTGAAAGTGAAAATGAGAAGCAAATTAGGGGTCTGTGATAGTGTGCAGAAAATAGGGAATCAAAAACTTCTGACAGAAGGTGGGATTGAAGCAATGACCTTTGAACTGCAGAGACGATGTCATTACTTACTCTGGCTGATTTTTTTCTGAAAGCTGCTGATTTGTGCTGATAAGAGGTGAAAAAGGCTGAAAATTTTGCAGAAAAAGAGGTGAATCAGCAGAATTTCTGCAGAAGAGGCAAAGAGCAGAAACTTGCGCTGAAAAGAGATGAATCAGCAGAGTTTCTGCTTAAAGATTTTGTTTTTCTGAAAACAGCCCCAAAAATGGAATTTGTGCTGAAAAGAATTGAAAAATGAAAATTTTGCTGGAAAGGGGTGAAGAAGCTAAAGTATACCAAATCAAAGTTTTTGCTGCCAAAACATAGTGTTTCTGCCATATTGTGGTATTTGTGCCACAAAAGTTACTATTACCACAACATGAATACGGATTAAAGATGAAAGAAACTGGCAACAAATTCCTCCACTACAAACCAGTCTGATACCACTTTGCAGTGTTCACGTTTACTAAGGCACTACCCAAAAAGGCGCCACAAGAGGGCACTCCAACACAAGAGATGAGGTGAATGAGCAGAACTTCTGCAGAAAAGAGGCAGAACAAAAAGAGAAAACTGAAAACAGCTTTTGCCATGACCGGGATTTGAACCTGGCCTTCTGGTCTTAAGGCAGCTGCTCATCTCACTGAACCAAACTCATTCTCACAAAGCAAAGAGATGGAGCAACTGACAATTTTTTGCTAAATGAGCAGAAGCTGCTGAGAACTGTGCTGAGAAGAAGTGAAAGGCTGAAAATTTTTGCAGAAGAGATTGAATCAGCAGAATTTCTGCAGAAAGAGGTGAAGAAGCAATAAGTTGCGCTTGAAAAAGAGATGAATCAGCAGAATTTCTGCTCAAAAGAGTTTTTTTCTGAAAACAGCTGAGATTTGTGCTGATAAGAGGGTGAAAAAGGCTGAACATTTTGCAGAAAAGAGGTGAATCAGCAGAATTTCTGCAGAAAAGAGGTAAAGAAGCAATAAGTTGCGCTTGAAAAGAGATGAATCAGCAGAGTTTCTGCTCAAAAGAGTTTGTTTTCTGAAAACAGCCAAAAAGCTGGAATTTGTAACGAAAAGGGGGTGAAAAAAATGAAAATTTTGCCTACAGGGTGAAGAAGCTAAAATATACCAAATCAAAGTATTTGTGCCAAAACATAGTGTTTCTGCCATATTGTGGTACTACTACATTACAACATGAATACGGATTAAAGATGAAAGAAACTGGCAACAAATTCCTCCACTACAAACCAGTCTGATACCACTTCTTTGCAGTGTTCACGTTTACTAAGGCACTACCAAAAAGGCGCCACAAGAGGGCACTCCAACAAGAGATGACCTATGTACACTGATGCACCAGTAACAGTCATTCTCCTACTTAGCCATTCATTAATACAGCTGATATTACAGTGTACAAATTCACATAAATTTGCAGGGAAAAAAAACAAAGCAGGAACAAGCCCAAAACAATAAAATAACTGGGCTGCCATAGCTTATTGCTAACTAGCACATACGCTAAAGGTAACTAAAACCAATACCAACCAATGTTTTTGCAGAAACACTGTAATTTCACTCAAATACTATGAAATAGCAGTAATACTATGATTTGCAGAAATACTATGTCTTTGCAGAAACACTGTAATTTCACTCAAATAAATGAAATAGCAGTAATACTATGATTTGGCAGAAAATACTATGTTTCAGTACAAATACTATGATAAAGCAGAAATACTATGACTTAGAAGTAATACTATAACAAAAAGGACTTCCTCAAAATACTATGAAATTGCAGTAATTCTATGATTTGGTAGAAATACTGTACCATTTAAATACAATGCTTTGGTACAAATACTATATTTTGATTTCAATACTATGATTTGGCACCTAGTAGTATGATTTAGTACAAATACTACGAATTGGCAGAAATACTGTGACTCTAGTAGTAATACTATAACACAACAGATATACTATGATTTTGCAGACAGTCCTATGTTTTTGTCAACCAGTACAATATGGCAGAAATACTATGATTCTGGCACAAGTACTATGATTTAGTACAAATACTCTTATTGGCACAAATACTATGTTTCAGTACAAATACTACGATTTGGCAATAATACTGTTCTTTTAACACAACTACTGAGATTTGGGTGAAATACCATGATTTAGAAGAAATACTATGACTTCGTACAAATACAATGTTTTGGTTCAAATAATATGATTTGCAAAAATACTATGATTTGGTACAAATACCATGTTTAGTTTAAATACTACGATCATCACAAATACTATGGAATTGCAGTAATACTATGATTTTGAAGGAATACTATGATTTGATAGAATACTATGCCTTAGTAGTAATACCTACAACATAACAATATACTATGATTTTGCAGAAATTTGTCCATTTTTAATAAATACTACAATTTAGCTTGAAAATACTATGTTTGAGCGATAATACTATGATTTGTTAGAAATACCTTATGATTTGGCACATATACTATAATCAGCAGATATACTATAACATAACAGAAATTCTATGACTTAGTAGTAACACTATAATATAACAGAAATTTTAACTGGACACAAATAACATGATTTGCCCCAAACCATGATTTGGCAAAAATACTCATGATCGGCAATAAATACGATGATATTGCAGAAATACTATGATTGGCACAAACACTATGGATTTGGCACAAATTACTATGAATAAGTGCAAATACTGATTTGGCAGAAATACTATGACTTAGCAGAAATACTATGTTTTAACATAAATAATATCTTTTGACAGAAATTTCACATAGTACTATTTCTGCTTTTTAGCAGAAATACTGTACCTTGCAGGCAAACACTATGGATTTGGGATAAATACTATGATTTGTTGATATACTATATTCAGCAAATATACTATAACTGATAACAGACATTCCTCCACTTAGTAGTAATCTTACAACATAAAATAAATATTATGGTACTGTACGAAACCATGATTTGGGCACAAACACTATGATTTGTCAAAAATACCATGATTTAGCAGAAATATACAAGTGATCAAGTAGAAGTACTAAGATGTAGTGAGCACTTTGATTATCACAAATACTATGGCGGAGGAGTACTACTCTTAACATGGGAGAAATATTGATACTCGCACACACACACTGAGAACAAAGTGTACAGTGGCTGATAGCGGCTGAGCTTCTTGCTAGTATCTAGGTCAGCTAGTAACCTGGCTGCACCTACTGTAACCAACACCCACACACACTGACACTGAACACACTAGGAGTTTTCTACAGTGTGTTTCCTCACATTCAAGATTCCTCCAACAAATGGCCATAATTTTTCCTAACTGTGAGGGGCTAGGCACGCTCATTCTGACAATCGGTTGTTCCAGAAGAGAGATGGGGAAGACTCAGGCCTTCATAACTAGAGAGATAAAATGTAAATTATTGAAGATATATGACTTGTAACACCTGTAACTGAGCAGAGGAAGTAAACAAAACTGCTCCCCACTTGTCTTCAAACAGCGTTTTGTAACTCTAAATCCATATGGAGCATCAAAATCATTCTTTCACCGAAGAAACAGCAGGCTTTGGGTGGCGAGTCATATTCTTAAATTTTCTGTTGAAATCAATCAAAAAGATATATGGCGAGAGTAAAAAGTGCCCCCATTTCAGAGTTTGAAATCTGAAGAAATCTGAAGTTTAGGGAAAATTTCCTACCCTCAAGTGTAATTCATGGCCCAAAGCGGTAATAGGGTGAGGAAAAAAATTCTTGAATTGTGAGCATCAGGGATGTCTGAAGATATATTGGCACAAAGC